>NC_069500.1:1357464444-1357569444 GCF_027579735.1 Bombina bombina
CCAGCACTGCCTTAACCCTCTTGGGCATGGAGTTCACCAGAGCTTCAAAGTTTGCCACTGCAGTCCTCTTCCACTCCTCCATGATGACATCACGGAGCTGGTGAATGTTAGGGACCTTGCACTCCCCCACCTTCCATTTGAGGATGCCCCACAGGTGCTCAATAGGGTTTAGGTCTGGAGAAATGCTTGGCCAGTCCATCACCTTTAGCCTCAGCTTCTTTAGCAAGGCAGTGGTAGTCTTGGAGGTGTGTTTGGGGTCGTTATGTTGAAATATTTCCCTGCGGCCCAGTCTCCGAAGGGAGGGGATCATGCTTTGCTTCAGTATGTCACAGTACATGTTGGCATTCATGGTTCCCTCAAGGAACTGTAGCTTCCCAGTGCCGGCAGCATTCATGCAAGCCCAGACCATGGCACTCCCACCACCATTCTTGACTGTAGGCAAGACACACTTCTCTTTGTACTCCTCACCTGGTTGCTGCCACACACACTTGACACCATCTTAACCAAATAAGTTTATCTTGGTCTCATCGGACTACAGGACATGGTTCCAGTAATCCATGTCCTTAGTCTGCTTGACTTCAGCAAACTGTTTGCGGGCTTTCTAGTGCATCATCTTAAAAGAGGCTTCCTTCTGGGACGATAGCCATGCAGGCCAATTTGATGCAGTGTGCGGCATATGGTCTGAGCACTGACAGGCTGACCCACCACCCCTTCAACCTCTGCAGCAATGCTGGCAGCACTAATATGTCTATTTCCCAAAGACAACCTCTGTATATGACGCTGAGCACGTGCACTCAACTTCTTTGGTCGACCATGGTGAGGCCTGTTTTGAGTGGAACCTGTTCTGTGAAATCGATGTATGGTCTTGCCCACCGTGCTGCAGCTCAGTTTCAGGGTCTTGGGAATCTTCTTATAGCCTAGGCCATCTTTATGTAGAGCAACCATTCTTTTTTTCAGATCCTCAGAGAGTTCTTTGCCATGAGGTGCCATGACACGTTTTCGCACAGAGTCTTTGCAGGCGGGTGCTCTGTAATCTGGATTGGAACCCTGAAGCAGACCTCTAGATAGAGGCATCAGTGCTGGTTATCCCAATATCCAAAAATTCGTAAGTCAAGTCTGTTCCGCATGAGTGGTCTGTCACTTGTTTTCCAGACACTGGGCGTTGAACGTGCATTTGCACTAAGTGCTCTTGAGCTTTGCCTGGATGTCTTCACTGCTTGTTTCAGCCTGGGAAATTATTTATAGGTACGTGCGATAGCACTAAGAGCACCGTGGAACTCCCCTCAGTGACTTTTCAACTGGGGACATTTCTCAGTTTTTATTGCAAGTTTTGTGTTTACTGCATGTGTTATAACAGACCTTCACATTCTGTATTTCATACCATGTTATAGCTCTGTGTGTATTACTTTGGCATATCTAGGCACCAAATCACATTGCTCCATTCTAAGGTATTTCACTAAACACTGGTTAGACTGCTAATAATAAAATTTGGTCTTTGGTGCAGCCTGTGTCACACTTTGGCTTTTGTGTATATATTTATTAGCCCTCTCTTAAATCTGGTGTATTTACATATACATACTGTGTATATATATATATATATATATATAAACTGGCCACTTTACTAGGTACACCTTGCTAGCACCGAGTTGGACCCCCTTTTGCCTTCAGAAGTTTGCAGTTTAACCATTCTTCGTGGCATTGATTCAACAAGGTGTTGGAAACATTTGTCAGACATTTTGGTCCATATTGACATGATAGTATGACACAGTTGCTGCAGATTTGTCGGCTGCACATCCATGATGCGAATCTCTCGATCCACCACATCCCAAAGGTGCTATGTTGGATTGAGATCTGGTGACTGGGGAGGCCATTGGAGTACAGTGAACTCATTTTCATGTTCAAGAAACCAGTTTGAGATGATTTGAGCTTTGTGACATGGTGCATTATCCTGCTGGAAGTATCCATCAGAAGATGGGTACACTGTAGTCATAAAGGATGGACATGGTCAGCAACAATACTCAGGTAGACCGTGGCATTTAAACAGTGCTCAGTTGGTACTAAGGGGCCCAAAGTTTGCCAAGAAAATATCCCTCACACCATTACACCACCACCAGCCTGAACCGTTGATAAAAGGCAGGATGAATTCATGCTTTCATGTTGTTTATGCCAAATTCTGACCCTACCATCTGAATGTCGCAGCTGAAATCGAGACTCATCAGACCAGGCAGTGTGTTTCCAATCTTCTATTGTCCAATTTTGGTGAGCCTATATGAATTGTAGCCTCAGTTTCCTGTTCTTAGCTGACAGGAGTGGCACCCACTGAGGTCTTCTGCTGCTATAGCCCATGTGCTTCAAGGTCTGACGTGTTGTGTGTTGAGAGTTGGTATTCTGCCTACCTTGGTTGTAACGAGTGGTTATTTGAGTTACTGTTACCTTTCTATCATCTTGATGCCCACTCTCCTCTGACCTCTGACATCAACAAGGCGTTTTCGTCCACACAACTGCTGCTCACTGGATATATTTTTTTTGGATCATTCTCTTTAAAACTTAGAGATAATTCAAGTTTGTGCGTGAAAATCCCAGTAGATCAGCAGTTTTTGACCAACCAGTTTGGCACCAACAACCATGCCACATTTAAAGTCATTTAAATCCCCCTTTCTTCCCCATTTTGATGCTCGGTTTGAACTTCAGCAAGTCATCTTCACCGCGTCTAGTTGCCTAAATGCATTGAGTTGCTGCCATATGATTGGCTGATTGGCAATTTGTGTTACCAAGCAATTGAACAGGTGTACCTAATAAAGTGGCCGGTAAGTGTATATACACACATATACACACATATATACAGTACGTACACATGCACACACATATAAATACACACGCATGCACACAAACACATACCCATATATACACAAACAAACTTGAACACACATGAATGCACATGCATGCCACACACACAAACACATATACACACACACTCTCATATATACACATGCACACATACATATATATATACAGTATATATATATATATATATATATATATATATATACCATTTAAAAAAGATAGAGTTCTATATTATTATATTAGAACCAAAGAAGGACAGGGCTGCACAGGATATCACTTAAACCAAGCGTTTATTTAAGAGATAGTAAGGACACCAGGTCTGCCTTTACAAATTAATCAATGTTGTGTACCAGATAAAAAGTGAATCAGATGATTGTACTTCACAATACAAATAGATACAAACAACCCCCCTACATGCTATCATGTTACTGAGCCGGCCAACTAACAGTCTGTGAGATATTCCGGGCACATAGTGTACAAACACGCTCCCGTAGTATATATAGACAAATACCATTCCTTTACTCTGCTACAGTCCGGGCACTAAAGTGTTATCACACGCTCCGATAACAGGATATAAGTCCAGTTTCTTATACAGTATGTGTCAAACAGAACTGTTGAGAAACTTCCAGCAGGGCAACATATCACAACTTAGCAATGAGGGATCTTGACCGGTTGACTTTGCACCGCACGGCTTACCTTCACTTGACTGATACATGGGGCAGGTGCCATACGGCTACAGATTACCTCTGTGATGCTGTGATGCAGATGCCGGTGTGGGACTTCACTTGCTAACCTCGGTAGCCATGACGTTTTGTGAACAGGCACAAACAGAGCTGCTCCACCATGATGGCGTTCTCCACGCTGTAAAGTTACAATCCATACATTACGCGTTTCGCCTCTCCCCTTTATGGATTGGACTTGGGGCTTCATCAGATGTATGATGGACCACTCTCTGGGGTGTTTAAGTACTTATTCTTTTACAATGTTAACCATACCTTGTTACTATGTTTTAAAGGGACATTGCACCATTTAGTATACTTTATCTGGTACTTCATGTTAAATATACATACATACAATATTAAAGCACAATGGAGTTGACACCAATCGTAAAAACATAATTTATGTAAGAACTTACCTGATAAATTAATTTCTTTCATGTTGGCAAGAGTCTATGAGCTAGTGACATACGGGATATACAATCCTACCAGGAGGGGCAAAGTTTCCCAAACCTCAAAATGCCTATAAATACACTCCTCACCACAGCCACAATTCAGTTTAATGAATAGCCAAGAAGTGGGGTAATAAAGAAAGGAGTAAAAAGCATCAACAAAGGAATTGGAAATAATTGGGCTTTATACAAAAAAATCATAACCACCATAAAATGGGTGGGCCTCATGGACTCTTGCTAATATGAAAGAAATTAATTTATCAGGTAAGTTCTTACATAAATTATGTTTTCTTTCATGTAATTGGCAAGAGTCCATGAGCTAGTGACGTATGGGATAGCAATACCCAAGATGTGGAACTTCCACGCAAGAGTCACTAGAGAGGGAGGGACACAATAAAAACAGCCATTTCACTGGAAAAAAAAAATCCACAACCCAAATATAAGTTTATTCTCAAAAAATAAAAACTTAAATTATAAGCTGAAGAATCAAACTGAAACAACTGCCTGAAGAACTTTCCTACCAAAAACTGCTTCCAAAGAAGCAAATACATCAAAATGGTAGAATTTAGTAAATGTATGCAAAGAAGACCAAGTTGCTGCTTTGCAAATCTGATCAACTGAAGCTTCATTCTTAAAAGCCCAAGAAGTGGAAACTGATCTAGTAGAATGAGCTGTAATTCTCTGATGTGGGGCTTTACCCGACTCCAAATAAGCTTGATGAATCAAAAGCTTTAACCACAATGCCAAAGAAATGGCAGAAGCCTTCTGACCTTTCCTGGAACCAAAAAAGATAACAAATAGACTAGAAGTCTTCCTGAAATCTTTAGTGGCTTCAACATAATATTTCAGAGCTCTCAACACATCCAAAGAATGTAAAGATCTCTCCAAAGAATTCTTAGGATTAGGACACAGAGAAGGGACAACAATTTCTCTTTTAATGTTGTTAGAATTCACAACCTTAGGTAGAAATTTAAATGAAGTCCGCAAAACTGCCTTATCCTGATGAAAAATCAGAAAAGGAGATTCACAAGAGAGAGCGGATAATTCAGAAACTCTTCTAGCAGAAGAGATGGCCAAAAGGAACAACACTTTCCAAGAAAGTAGTTTAATGTCCAAAGAATGCATAGGCTCAAAAGGAGGAGCCTGTAAAGCCTTCAAAACCAAATTAAGACTCCAAGGAGGAGAAATTGATTTAATGACAGGCTTGATATGAACCAAAGCCTGTACAAAACAATGAATATCAGGAAGTTTAGCAATTTTCCTGTGGAATAAAACAGAAAGAGCCGAGATTTGTCCTTTCAAGGAACTTGCAGACAAACCTTTATTCAAACCATCCTGAAGAAACTGTGAAATTCTAGGAATTCTAAAATAATGCCAAGAGAATTTATGAGAAGAACACCATGAAATGTAAGTCTTCCAAACTCGATAATAAATCTTTATAGAGACAGATTTACGAGCCTGCAACATAGTATTAATCACGGAGTCAGAGAAACCTCTATGACTAAGCACTAAGCGTTCAATTTCCATACCTTCAAATTTAATAATTTGAGATCCTGATGGAAAAATGGACCTGGAGAAAGAAAGTCTGGCCTTAATGGAAGTGGCCAAGGTTTGCAACTGGACATCCGAACAAATTCCGCATATGAAAAACCTGTGAGGCCATGCTGGAGCCACCAGCAGCACAAACGATTGCTCCATGATGATTTTGGAGATCACTCTTGGAAGAACTACGAGAGGCGGGAAAATATAAGCTGGTTGATAACACCAAGGAAGTGTCAATGCATCCACTGCTTCCGCCTGAGGATCCCTGGACCTGGACAGGTACCTGGGAAGTTTTATGTTTAGATGAGAAGCCATCAGATCTATTTCTGGAAGCCCCCATGTCTGAACAATTTGAGAAAACACATCTGTAGGTGGAGAGACCATTCTCCCGGATATAAAGTCTGACAACTGAGATAATCCGCTTCCCAATTGTCTATACCTGGGATATGAAATTAGAAAGGAGCTGGATTCCGCCCAAACAAGTATCCGACATACTTCTTTCATAGCTTGAGGACTGTGAGTCCCAACCTGATGATTGGCATATGCCACAGTTTTGATATTGTCTGTCTGAAAACAAATGAACGGGTCTCTCTTCAACAGAGGCCAAAACTGAAGAGCCCTGTGAATTGCATGGAGTTCCAAAATATTGATTGGTAATCTTGCCTCTTGAGATTTCCAAACCCCTTGTGTTGTCAGAGATCCCCAAACAGCTCCCCAACCTGAAAGACTTGCATCTGTTGTAATCACAGTCCAGGTTGGACAAACAAAAGAGGCCCCTAGAATTATACAATGGTGATCTAACCACCAAGTCAGAGAAAGTCAAACATTGGGATTTAAGGATATTATGTGTGATATCCTTGTATAATCCTTGCACCATTGATTCAGCATACAAAGCTGGAGAGGTCTCATATGAAAACGAGCAAAGGGGATCGCGTCCGATGCTGCAGTCATGAGACCTAAAACTTCCATGCACATAGCTACTGAAGGGAATGACTGAGACTGAAGGTTCCGACAGGCTGCAACCAATTTCAAACATCTCTTGTCTGTTAGAGACAAAGTCATGGACACTGAATCTATCTGGAAACCTAAAAAGCTTACCTTTGTCTGAGTAATCAAATAACTTTTTGGTAAATTGATCCTCCAACCATGTCTTTGAAGAAACAACACTAGTTGATTCACGTGAGATTCTGCAGAACGTAAAGACTGAGCGAGTACCAAAATATCGTCCAAATAAGGAAACACCACAATACCCCACTCTCTGATTACAGAGAGTAGGGCACTGAGAACCTTTGAAAAGATTCTTGGAGCTGTGGCTAGGCCAAAAGGAAGAGAAACAAATTGGTAATGATTGTCTAGAAAAGAGAATCACAGGAACTGATAGTGATCCGGATGAATCGGAATATGAAGATATGCATCCTGTAAGTCTTTTGTGGACATATAATGCCCTTGCTGAACAAAAGGCAGAATAGTCCTTATAGTCACCATCTTGAAAGTTGGTACTCTTACATATCGATTCAAAATCTTTAGATCCAAAACTGGTCTGAATGAGTTTTCTTTCTTTGGGACAATGAATAGATTTGAATAAAACCCCAGACCCTGTTCCTGAAACAGAACTGGCATGACTACCCCTGATAACTCCAGGTCGGAAACACTCTTCAGGAAAGCCTGAGACTTTACAGGGTTTGCTGGAATGCATGAGAGAAAAAATCTTCTCAGAGGTGGTCTTACTCTGAATCCTATTCTGTACCCCTGAGAGACAATGCTCTGAATCCAATGATTTTGGACCGAACTGATCCAAACATCTTTGAAAAATCTTAATCTGCCCCCTACCAGCTGAGCTGGAAGGAGGGCCGCACCTTCATGCGGACTTGGGGGCTGGCTTTGATCTCTTAAATGGTTTGGATTTATTCCAATTTGAGGAAGGCTTCCAATTAGAAACAGATTCCTTTGGGGAAGGATTAGATTTCTAGATTTCTTTATATATCTCTCTCCTTCAGCTTGATTTCAAACACATCCTCTTCCAAAACTCAGAGAAAATACACAGACTTTTACACTCAGCTGCTCCAACTGCCCTCTAACCTACAACAGCTTGATTTTAAACACATCCTCTTCCAAAACTCAGAGAAAATACACAGACTTTTACACTCAGCTGCTCCAACTGCCCTCTAACTTACAACAGCTTGATTTCAAACACATCCTCTTCCAAAACTCAGAGAAAATACACAGACTTTTACACTCAGCTGCTCCAACTGCCCTCTAACTTACAACAACTTGATTTCAAACACATCCTCTTCCAAAACTCAGAGAAAATACACAGACTTTTACACTCAGCTGCTCCAACTGCCCTCTAACTTACAACAGGTAGCCTCCTGGAAAACAGCTTCATTATAGTTTACCTATCAAATTGTTTTATTGTACGTGTTTGTATATTTAGTGATAATTCCTTTTGTTTTGTTTTTATTTTAAATGTATATACTACCATGACTTTGTCATTACAGGCTGTGCTAGTCATAATTTGCATACCTCTAGCTCATTGCATACTTTATCAACTTTATGTCTGCCATTATGTTAAGTCAGTTTAAGCAGCTCTTGCCCTTTTATCTGTCTATTTGTTTAATGGTTTTATTTCACCCCTTGTATACCTCAGTCTGTCTTATCTCTGTAATATTTTGTTGATGCTTTTTTTTTGTTTCTGCATGATTGACCCTTAGCTTAAATGTACCCTCCCACTCCTTTAACACACTCTTGCTGGACCATCATTAACCTATTATATCTCTCTCCTTCAGCTTGATTTCAAACACATCCTCTTCCAAAACTCAGAGAAAATACACAGACTTTTACACTCAGCTGCTCCAACTGCCCTCTAACTTACAACAGGTAGCCTCCTGGAAAACAGCTTCCCTCCCACCCTACCCCTCACCCCACCCACCCCAAGATCATTTCCTCATTTATAGATAGTCTCCCACACAACTTTTCACTCTCCTGAAATGACAAGTGTAAACACTGATCAGCACATCCTTCCATTCCCTTAACCCTATAGAATACACAGTACTTTTGTAATATTATATTTCATATACCTTTTGTTCCCTTATGCAATTGTTACAGTATTCTGTGTCTTATGTTTTTAACTGGTTCCCAATTCTGTAAAAAAATTTGCTACCCTTTGTCTCTATAACAAACTACACTATTCAATTACTCCTTCTCCCTCTCCACTTGCACTGTTCATTAGCCCATCTCTCTTAAACTCACCTTACTTTTGTACTCATGAACTTTACCTATTCCTAAACACTCTCTCTCCCCCCTGCACCTCATCTCAAAAGCAGTCTCACTACTGCAAATCTGTATCTCATCTCATGTCACTCTCCCTCTTGCTTCTACTTACTGCTGGTGACATCTCCCCTAATCCTGGTCCCCAACCACTGACAAGCCGTGCACATTCATGTGTACCATCCCATAGACTCAGAAAACAAAACTCTGCACACCTTACTCACATTCCTCTTGCTTCTAAAGCCACTACCCCTTTCACTTGTGCACTCTGGAACTCTCGCTCTGTTTGCAACAAGCTCACTTCTATACATGACCTCTTCATCTCCCACTCCCTCAACCTTCTGGCCCTAACAGAAACCTGGCTCTCTCCCCTAGACACAGCATCCACTGCTGCTCTGTCACATGGGGGTCTCCACTTCAGCCACACTCCTAGGTCTGGTAACAGACAAGGAGGTGGTGTAGGTATTTTACTTTCCTCTCGTTGCACCTTTCAACAAATAAATCCTATCTCTTGCCTCACTTTTCCCTCATTCGAAACCCACATGATTCGCTTATGCTCCCCTCTCTCTGTACGTGTTGCAGTCATATACCGACCCCCTGGCTCCTCAACTCAATTTCTAGATCACTTGGCTGCCTGGCTACCCTATTTCCTTTCCTCGGACACCCCTGCCCTCATTCTTGGCGATTTCAACATCCCCTTTAACAATCCCACTGCCTCATCTGCTAAACAAATTCTGCAACTCACTTCCTCTTTCGGTCTGTCACAATGGACTGATTCTCCCACTCACAAAGATGGTCACTCTCTTGACCTGATCTTTAGCTATCGATGCACTCTCTCAAACTTCTCAAACTTCCCTTTTCCTCTTTCTGACCACCATCTCCTTACTTGCAACATATCATCCTTTCCCACAACTCTCCCTCTTTCTACTCCTCACACCAAACTTCACAGAAGCATTATGTCTTTAGATCAACAACAACTTGCTAATTCCCTTAAACCGCTCCTCTCATCCTTCTCCTCCTTTTCCTGCCCTGAACAATCTATCTGCCACTATAATTCCACCCTTATATCCGTCCTTGACAATCTCGCCCCTCTTACCGTTGCTCAGAAATCACACATTCACCCCCAGCCCTGGCATACTCCTCTGACATGGTACCTACGCAGATGTTCCCGTACTGCTGAACGGCATTGGAGGAAATCACAGAGTTCAGCTGATTTTCTTCATTACAAATTCATCTTGAACTCCTAATATTCTGCCCTTAATCTCCACAAGCAACACTACTTACTCTTACTCTTATCTTTCTTCAAACCCAAAACGTCTGTTCTCCACTTTCAATACTCTCCTCCGCCCTCCCCCACTTCCTAACACAACTTCTCTGTCAGCTCAAGACTTTGCCAGTCACTTCATTAACAAAATTGACTCCATCAGACATGAAATCAGCTCTCAACATAATTCCATTCTCTCCCCCCCTCAAATGCTCTCACTCAACCACAACCCTCATAACCTGAAACTTAGTTCATTCTCCCTGTTACTGAGGAAGAAGTTTCGGCACTTATACTGCGCTCTCACCTCACTACCTGTCCCCTTGACCCTATCCCCTCACAGCTACTCTCCTCCCTCTCTGCTACCCTTACCCCTATACTAACACATATTTTCAACCTCTCCCTCAGCACTGGTACATTTCCCTCATCGATGAAACATGCACTGGTCACACCTATCCTCAAAAATCCTTCCCTTGATCCTACCTCCCCATCCAACTACCGCTCTATTTCCCTCCTCCCTCTTGCTTCAAAGCTTCTCGAAAAACTAGTATATGCACGCCTATCCCATTTCCTTACGTTAAACTCCCTTCTTGACCCGCTGCAATCTGGATTTCGTCCCTATCACTCCACAGAGACAGCTATTGTTAAGATCACCAACGACCTACTTACAGCAAAATCAAAAGGCCACTTGTCTCTGCTTATCCTCCTTGATCTGTCCACAGCCTTTGACACTGTCGACCACCCTCTTTTGCTCCAACCCCTCCAATCCTTCGGCATCTGTGACACAGCCCTTTCGTGGCTTTCTTCCTACCTATCAAACCGCACCTTCAGTGTAGCCTTCTCTGGGGCCTCCTCTGCCCCGTCACCACTTTCTGTCAGAGTACCGCAAGGCTCTGTCCTCAGTCCCCTTCTCTTCTCAATCTATACATCATCACTAGGCTCCCTAATAAATATCATTTGTATGCCAATGACACCCAAATCTACTTCTCTGCACCAGACCTATCTCCTTCCTTGCTAACCCGTGTCACTAACTGTCTTTCTCACATCTCTTCCTGGATGTCCTCCCACTACCTCAAGCTAAATCTCTCCAAAACTGAGCTCCTCATTTTCCCCCCTTCTTCCAAAATCTCCACCCACAATATCTCTATAACTGTCGACAACTCCATCATTACCCCTACCCCGCATGCCCGATGTCTCAGGGTCACATTTGACTCAGATCTTTCCTTCACTCCTCACATTCAGTCCTTGGATAAAGCCTGCCGCTTCCACCTTAAAAACATCTCCAAAATTAGACACTTCCTTACACAAGACACAACTAAGATTTTAATCAACTCTCTCATTCTTTCCCGCCTTGATTACTGCAACTCTGTCCTCTCTGGTCTCCCCACCTGCTGCCTAGCTCCCTTACAATCAATAATGAATGCCTCTGCATAGACTCATCTTCCTTACACGTCGCTCTTCATCTGCTGCTCCTCTCTCCCAATCCCTTCACTGGCTTCCTCTTGCCTCTAGGATCAAACACAAAATTCTCACTCTGACATACAAAGCCCTCAACTGCACTGCTCCCCCCTATATCTTAGACCTTGTCTCCAGATACTCTCCCTCCCGTCCCCTTCGCTCTGCTCATGACCTCCTACTCTCCTCCTCTCTGGTTACCTCCTCGCACTCCCATTTACAGGACTTCTCCAGACTGGCTCCCATCTTGTGGAATTCTCTGCCTCGCCCCACAAGACTCTCCCCTAGTTTTGAAAGCTTCAAGCGCTCCCTAAAGACTCTACTGTTCAAGGATGCATACAACCTATGCTAACCTTACTTTATACCAGTTCCACTCCTCCATTGCTATCCCCTGAACCCCCTTAGCATGTAAGCCTAAGAGTCCAGCTGTTTGTAGATCACCTTCTTAAGAGTGGATTACAAGAGTGCAACTCTTGGCAGGGCCCTCTACCCATTTGATCACTTTAATTGTTTTGTTGTACTCCCCTTTGTTTATAGCGCTGCGGAATCTGTTGGCGCTCTACAAATAACCGATAATAATAATAATAATAATTTCTGTTCCTTATTATGTCAAAAGGAATGAAAACGTTTAGAAGCTTTAGATTTACCTTTAGGTTTTTTATCCTGAGGCAAAAAAACTCCCTTCCCCCCAGTGACAGTTGAAATTATTGAATCCAACTGAGAACCAAATAATTTATTACCTTGGAAAGAAAGAGAAAGCAATCTGGACTTAGAAGTCATATAAGCATTCCAAGATTTGAGCCATAAAGCTCTTCTAGCTAAAATAGCTAAAGACATATATCTAACATCAATTTTGATGATATCAAGAATGGCATCACAAATTAAATTATTAGCATGTTGAATCAACTTAACAATGCTAGACAAATCATGATCCAATACTTGTTGCGCTAAAGTTTCCAACCAAAAAGTTGAAGCAGCTGCAACATCAGCCAAAGAAATTGCAGGCCTAAGAAAATGACCTGAATATAAATAAGCTTTCCTTAGATAAGATTCAATTTTCCTATCTAAAGGATCTTTAAAAGAAGTATTATCTTCCGCAGGAATAGTAGTACGTTTAGCAAGAGTAGAGATAGACCCATCAACTTTGGGGATCTTTTCCCAAAACTCCAATCTAACTGCTGGCAAAGGATACAATTTTTTAAACCTTGAAGAAGGAATAAAAGAAGTACCAGGCCTATTCCATTCTTTAGAATTCATATCAGAAAAAGCATCAGGAACTGGAAAAACCTCTGGAATAACCACAGGAGATTTATAAGCAGAATTTAAACGTTTACTAGTTTTAATATCAAGAGGACTGGTTTCCTCCATATTTAATGTAATCAACACTTCTTTTAATAAAGAACGAATATACTCCATTTTAAATAAATAAGAGGATTTGTCAGTGTCAATATCTGAGGCAGGATCTTCTGAATCAGATAGATCCTCATCAGAAAAGGATAAATCAGTATGTTGCTGGTCATTTGAAATTTCATCAACTCTATGAGAAGTTTTAAAAGACCTTTTACATTTATAAGAAGGCGGAATGGCAGACAAAGCCTTCTGAATAGAATCAGAAATACATTCTTTTAAATTTACAGGTATATCTTGTGTATTAGATGTTGAGGGAACAGCAACCGGTAATTAACTACTACTGATGGATACATTTTCTGCATGTAAAAGTTTATCATGACAACTATTACAAACCACAGCTGGATGTATAATCTCCACAAGTTTACAACAAATGCACTTAGCTTTGGTAGAACTGTTATCAGGAAGCTGGGATCCAACAGTGAATTCTGAGACAGGATCAGATTGAGACATCTTGCAAATGTAAGAGAAAAAAACAACATATAAAGCAAAATTATCATTTTCCTTATATGGCAGTTTCAGGAATGGGAAAAAATGCAAACAGCATAGCCCTCTGACATAGAAAAAGGCAAGAGGCAAATAGGAATGGGGTCTTAAATAATGAAAACGGCCGGAAATGACACACTCGCGTCACAGATGACGCAACCATGTGAAGGACACGGGGTCAACTAAGATGCCGGAAATGACGAATCTGCATTAACGAACATAACGTCACGCCAAAAAATCTCATGCCAAGAATGACCCAATAAACTTTGGCATTTTGCGCCCTCGCAAGCCTAATTCTGCCCGCGAATTTAAAAGACAGTCAATTTGAAAAAGAGACTATACCCCAGGTAAGAATTACATTTTCATAAAAAAACATTTTCCGGATATGAAACTGACAGTCTGCAAAAGAGAAATATACTGAAAACTTTAATCATGGCAAATATAAGTACAATACATATATTTAGAACTTTATATAAATACATAAAGTGCCAAACCATAGCTGAGAGTGTCTTAAGTAATGAAAACATACTTACCAAAAGACACCCATCCACATAAAAGTGGATAGCCAAACCAGTACTGAAACGGTTATCAGTAGAGGTAATGGAATATGAGAGTATATCGTCGATCTGAAAAGGGAGGTAGGAGATGAATCTCTACGACCGATAACAGAGAACCTATGACATAGATCCCCGTGAGGAAAACCATTGCATTCAATAGGTGATACTACCTTCACATCCCTCTGACATTCACTGTACTCTGAGAGGAATCGGGCTTCAAAATGCTGAGAAGCGCATATCAACGTAGAAATCTTAGCACAAACTTACTTCACCACCTCCAAAGGAGGCAAAGTTTGTAAAACTGAATTGTGGGTGTGGTGAGGGGTGTATTTATAGGCATTTGGAGGTTTGGGAAACTTTGCCCCTCCTGGTAGGATTGTATATCCCATACATCACTAGCTCATGGACTCTTGCCAATTACATGAAAGAAATAATTATTAGTGTATAGTGATAGCAGCATAATAATGTTGTAAACATCTAAAATAAATACACTTATAAAACCTGTACATACATAACGCCGCATATAACGTATTCCATAATAATACTTTCATAATAATGCTTTACATTGTTCATATTACACTAAAGATTCACAAAAAGCAGGCATATTACATTTTTCCATTAAGGCCAAAAGGGGACAAAGTTTTAAGTCTATACATCCAACGTGACTCATGCTGGAGTAATATTTGATCAATATTGCCTCCCCTCCTTCTAGTCCTGACATGTTCAATTCCTAGCACTTTCAGTTGTGTAAAGTTAGAGTTATGGAGCATTTGGAAATGTCTAGCCACCGGACTGTCCTGATCATTGTCGTTAATGCTATCCCTATGCTCCTTGACTCTATCTTTCAATTCACATGTCGTTTTTCCAATATAATATTTTGGACACGAGCAATGTAACATATAATTCACATTCTCAATATTACATACAATCCTTTCATTAATATAGTAGATTTTGTCTGAAGATTATGTGCAAAAATTAGATGATTTATCAATAAATTTGCAATATACACAGTGTCCACAAGGTTAACAGCCTTTAACAACCTCTGATTTAGTTAACCAGTTTTTGGGAATCTCCTTTTGAAATTCACTGTGCACTTATCTGTCTCTGACACTTGGTGCCCTTTTAGCAGTCATTAGTGGATAATCAGAGATGCACTTAGCTACAGAGCTATCGCTGGACAGAATATGCCAGTGTTTATTGAGTATACCACAAAGTTTATTCCAGTGGGAATTGTATCTTGTGATTAATCGAATTTGGTTCTCAGGAACCTGTGAGTCACTATTTTTTATACAAGAGCTGACTTCTCGGTGTGTGTCTGGCCCTAATCCAGCCTTTACGTATCTGTCTACTTGAATAGCCACTTTGTGAAAATCTTTTAGCCATTTCAGCCTCCTGTTCCTCAAAATAATTCTCAGTAGAGCAACACCTTTTTAGTCTTAAAAATTCCCATTTTTAAGGGCTTCTGGGTGATGACTAGACGCGTGCAGCAAGCTATTAGTTGCTGTCTCTTTGCAATAGACTTTAGTCTGTAGCTATGGTTAACTTCAAATCAAGGAAGGTGGCCTCCTTATCACTAATCTGATAAGTCAAGTATAGATTCCAATTGTTGCTATTGAGCTTATCTACGAATATACCCACATACTCAGCATCACCTTTCCACAGTACCAGAATACTGGTATGCAGTAAAAAAGGGGTACAATGGGGTGTGGATTAACCAGAAAATCAAATTCTTTTTTTGTTATGTTTCCCTGTTCTCTTGCACTATTTAACATGAGGAGAAGCTCTTCACATGATCTCTCATACATGAATCTAGAGACCTCTTCATATTGTTCTTTTGTATGAAGTTGTCTTAAGACTTCCTTCATATAGTCCACTTGATCAAGGATCGCAATGTTCCCTCCCTTATCTGAGGGTTTAATCTGAATGTCTTTCTTACCCATTAGATCTTTGAGAGCTCTTCTTCATGATTCGATAGATTATCACTTACTATATCCGTTATACCAATGTTCCCAACATCTTGTTCTACACACCTCACAAATGTGTGTACACTGGGTGATAAAGATAAGTGGGGCATATATACTTGGATGGATTGAAGTTGGTCTATTTTGGATAGCTAGTTTCATCAGTATGTCCCTCCTGTTCCTCTAACAGTGACACCAGATTATCAATAGCTACAACATCTTAGCTGTCCCCAACTTCTTCCTTACCTGATTTATTCCCCCACATTCTTTTAAGGATGATTTTTCTAGCATATAAGTTAAGATCTTTTAGAAATTCCAACGTATCTAACCCATTTGTGGGACAGAATGAAAGGCCTTTATTAAGTAGGTTTATGTGTGCCAGATCAAGTATAGTTTTAGATAGATTGACAACCGACATCTCGTCAGATGTTTTTCATAAATTGTACTCCCCCAGGATTGACTCTCTTGCCTCTGATTCCTGGTTACCATTCGATATTGGGGGCTGTTCCTGTATCTCCCCCCTCTGTCTCTCTGTCACTGCCTGTTCGAAAAGTTGTGAGGCACAGCCATGGGTGTGGCATGCACCCCTACCTATGCCTGTTTACATCTGGGTGTCTGGGAAACAGTTGATGTTTTCCAGGGTTTAGACCAATGGGTGGCGGTGCATGTCGCCCTATGGCTGTGATTTGTGGATGATATTCTGGTACTGTGGAAAGGTGATGCTGAGTCTGTGGGTATATTCGTAGATAAGCTCAATAGCAAGAATAGGAATCTATATTTGACTTATCAGATTAGTAATAAGGAGGCCACCTTCCTTGATTTGAAGTTAACCATAAGTAATGGTATGTTACAGACTAAAGTCTATCTCAAAGAGACAGCAACTAATAGCTTGCTGCACGCATCTAGTCATCACCCAGAAGTCCTTAAAAATGGGATACCAGTAGGACAATTTTTAAGACTAACAAGGTGTTGCTCTACTGAGAATGATTTTGAAGAACAGGTGGCTGAAATGGCTAAAAGATTTTTACAAAGGGGCTATTCAAGTAGACAGATACGTAAAGGCTGGATTAGGGCCAGACACCCACCGAGAAGTCAGCTCTTGTATAAAAATAGTGACTCACAGGTTCCTGAGAACCAAATTCTATTAATCACAAGATACAATTCCCACTGGAATAAACTTTGTGGTATACTTAATAAACACTGGCATATTCTGTCCAGCGATATCTCTGTAGCTAAGTGCATCTCAGATTATCCACTAATGACTGCTAAAAGGGCACCAAGTGTCAGAGACAGATTAGTGCACAGGGAATTTCAAAAGGAGATTTCCAAAAACTGGTTAACTAAATCACAGGTTGTTAAAGGCTGTTAACCTTGTGGTCACTGTGTATATTGCAAATTTATTGATAAATCATCTAATTTTTGCACAGAATCTTCAGATAAAATCTACTATATTAATGAAAGGATTGCATGTAATACTAAGAATGTGATTTATATGTTACATTGCTCATGTCCAAAATATTATATTGGAAAAACGACATGTGAATTGAAATATAGAGTCAGGGAGCATAGGGGTAGCATTAAGGACAATGATCAGGACAGTCCAGTGGCTAGACATTTCCAAATGCTCCATAACTCTGACTTTACACAACTGAAAGTGCTAGGAATTGAACATGTCAGGACTAGAAGGAGGGGAGGCAATATTGATCAAATATTACTCCAGCATGAGTCACGTTGGATGTATAGACTTAACACATTGTCCCCTTTTGGCCTTAATGAAAAAACTGAATATGCCTGCTTCTTGTGAATCTTTAGTGTAATATGAACAACAATTTAAAGTATTATTATGAAAGTATTATTATGGAATATGTTATATGCGGCTTTATATATGTACAGGCCTTATAAGTGTATTTATTTTAGATGTTTAGAACATTATTATGCTGCTATAACGATTATCACTATACACTAATAATTATTTTACGATTGGTGTCAACTCCATTGTGCTTTAATATTGTATGTACGTATATTTAACATGAAGTACCAGATAAAGTATACTAAATGGCGCAATGTCCCTTTAAAACATAGTAACAAGAGATGGTTAACATTGTAACAGAATCATTACTTAAACACCACGGAGAGTGGTCCATCATATATCTGACGAAGCCCCAAGTCCAACCCATAAAGGGGAGGGGCAAAACACGTAATGGGTGGATTGTAACTTTACAGTGTGGAGAACGCCATCATGGTGGAGCAGCTCTGTTTGTACCTGTTCACAAAGGTCATGGCTACCGAGGTTAGCAAGTGAAGTCCCGCACCGGCATCTGCATCGCAGCATCACAGAGGTAATCTGTAGCCGTATGGCACCTGCCCCATGTATCAGTCAAGTGAAGGTAAGCCATGCATTGCAAAGTCTTGCAACCGGTAAAGATCCCTCATTGTTGAGTTGTGATATGTTGCCCTGCTGGAAGTTTCTCAACAGTTCTGTTTGACACATATAAGAAACCGGACTTTTACCCTGTTACCGGAGCCTGTGATAACACTTTAGTGCTCGGACTGTAGGAGAGTAAAGGAATGGTATTTGTCTATATATACTACGGGAGCGTGTTTGTACACTATGTGCCCGGAATATCTCATAGACTGTTAGTTGGCCGGCTTAGTAACATGCTAGCATGTAGGAGGGGTGTTTGTATCTATTTGTATTGTGAAGTACAACCATCTGATTCACTTTTATCTGATACATAACATTAATTAATTTGTAAAGGCAGACTCGGTGTCTTTACTACCTCTTAAATAAACGCTTGGTTTAAGTGATATCCTGTGCAGCCCTGTCCTTCTTTGGTTCTTATATAATAATATAGAACTCTATCTTTTTAAAATGGTATATAACTATTTGTGACTGTTAGCACGGATGAATCACATACATAGAATATTAATCTGATTGCCCCCTGTTCTTGTAGTTGTTTTTGTATATATACACCTCTGATGAAGCGTGGGTGTGCCTGGGCGAAACATGTCAGGTGTTTAATGTCTGCTTATGTCTCCTCCTGTGGACAAATAAACCTTACCTGCACGAAATATTGGCTTGCAGTGATTCCTTCTTTGTTTCCATTTTATATATATATATATATATATATATATATATATATATATATATATTTCTTTCATGTAATTAGCAAGAGTCCATGAGCTAGTGACGTATGGGATATACATTCCTACCAGAAGGGGCAAAGTTTCCCAAACCTCAAAATGCCTATAAATACACCCCTCACCACACCCACAAATCAGTTTTACAAACTTTGCCTCCTGTGGAGGTGGTGAAGTAAGTTTGTGCTAGATTCTACGTTGATATGCGCTCCGCAGCAGGTTGGAGCCCGGTTTTCCTCTCAGCGTGCAGTGAATGTCAGAGGGATGTGAAGAGAGTATTGCCTATTTGAATTCAATGATCTCCTTCTACGGGGTCTATTTCATAGGTTCTCTGTTATCGGTCGTAGAGATTCATCTCTTACCTCCCTTTTCAGATCGACGATATACTCTTATATATACCATTACCTCTACTGATTCTCGTTTCAGTACTGGTTTGGCTTTTTACTACATGTAGATGAGTGTCCTGGGGTAAGTAAGTCTTATTTTTGTGACACTCTAAGCTATGGTTGGGCACTTTTATATAAAGTTCTAAATATTTGTGTTTAAACATTTATTTGCCTTGATTCAGGAAGTTCAATATTCCTTATTTCAGACAGTCAGTTTCATTATTTGGGATAATGCATTTGAATAATCAATTTTTTTCTTACCTTAAAATTTGACTTTTTTCCCTGTGGGCTGTTAGGCTCGCGGGGGCTGAAAATGCTTCATTTTATTGCGTCATTCTTGGCGCAGACTTTTTTGGCGCAAAAAAAATTTTTCTTTGTTATTTCCGGCGTCATACTTGTCACCGGAAGTTGCGTCATTTTTTACGTTTTTTTGCGCCAAAAGTGTCAGCGTTACCGGATGTGGCGTCATTATTGTCTCCACATTATTTAAGTCTCATTGTTTATTGCTTCTGGTTGCTAGAAGCTTCTTCACTGGCATTTTTTCCCATTCCTGAAACTGTCATTTAAGGAATTTGATCAATTTTGCTTTATATGTTGTTTTTTCTATTACATATTGCAAGATGTCCCAGATTGACACTGAGTCAGAAGATACTTCTGGAAAATCGCTGCCTGATGCTGGATCTACCAAAGTTAAGTGTATTTGCTGTAAACTTGTGGTATCTGTTCCTCCAGCTGTTGTTTGTAATGAATGTCATGACAAACTTGTTAATGCAGATAATATTTCCTTTAGTAATGTTACATTACCTGTTGTTGTTCCATCAACATCTAATACTCAGAGTGTTCCTGTTAACATAAGAGATTTTGTTTCTAAATCCATTAAGAAGGCTATGTCTGTTATTCCTCCTTCTAGTAAACGTAAAAGGTCTTTTAAAACTTCTCATTTTTCAGATGAATTTTTAAATGAACATCATCATTCTGATTCTGATAATGACTCCTCTGGTTCAGAGGATTCTGTTTCAGAGGTTGATGCTGATAAATCTTCATATTTGTTCAAAATGGAATTTATTCGTTCTTTACTTAAAGAAGTCTTAATAGCATTAGAAATAGAGGATTCTGGTCCTCTTGATACTAAATCTAAACGTTTAAATAAGGTTTTTAAATCTCCTGTAGTTATCCCAGAAGTTTTTCCTGTCCCTGATGCTATTTCTGAAGTAATCTCCAGGGAATGGAATAATTTGGGTAATTCATTTACTCCTTCTAAACGTTTTAAGCAATTATATCCTGTGCCATCTGACAGATTAGAGTTTTGGGACAAAATCCCTAAGGTTGATGGGGCTATCTCTACTCTTGCTAAGCGTACTACTATTCCTACGGCAGATAGTACTTCCTTTAAGGATCCTTTAGATAGGAAAATTGAATCCTTTCTAAGAAAAGCTTACTTGTGTTCAGGTAATCTTCTTAGACCTGCTATATCTTTAGCGGATGTTGCTGCAGCTTCAACTTTTTGGTTAGAAGCTTTAGCGCAACAAGTAACAGATCATAATTCTCATAGCATTGTTAATCTTCTTCAACATGCTAATAATTTTATTTGTGATGCCATCTTTGATATCATTAGGGTTGATGTCAGGTATATGTCTCTAGCTATTTTAGCTAGAAGAGCTTTATGGCTTAAAACTTGGAATGCTGATATGTCTTCTAAGTCAACTTTGCTTTCCCTTTCTTTCCAGGATAATAAATTATTTGGTTCACAGTTGGATTCTATTATTTCAACTGTTACTGGAGGGAAAGGAACTTTTTTACCACAGGATACAAAATCTAAAGGTAAATTTAGGTCTAATAATCGTTTTCGTTCCTTTCGTCACAATAAGGATCAAAAGCCTGATCCCTCCCCTACAGGAGCGGTATCAGTTTAGAAACCATCTCCAGTCTGGAATAAATCCAAGCCTTTTAGAAAGCCAAAGCCAGCTCCCAAGTCCACATGAAGGTGCGGCCCTCATTCCAGCCCAGCTGGTAGGGGGCAGATTACGATTTTTCAAAGAAATTTGGATCAATTCAATTCACAATCTTTGGATTCAGAACATTGTTTCAAAAGGGTACAGATTAGGCTTCAAGATAAGGCCTCCTGCAAGAAGATTTTTTCTTTCCCGTGTCCCAGTAAATCCAGTGAAGGCTCAAGCATTTCTGAAATGTGTTTCAGATCTAGAGTTGGCTGGAGTAATTATGCCAGTTCCAGTTCTGGAACAGGGGCTGGGGTTTTACTCAAATCTCTTCATTGTACCAAAGAAGGAGAATTCCTTCAGACCAGTTCTGGATTTAAAAATATTGAATCATTATGTAAGGATACCAACATTCAAAATGGTAACTATAAGGACTATTCTGCCTTTTGTTCAGCAAGGGCATTATATGTCCACAATAGATTTACAGGATGCATATCTGCATATTCCGATTCATCCAGATCACTATCAGTTTCTGAGATTCTCTTTCCTAGACAAGCATTACCAGTTTGTGGCTCTGCCGTTTGGCCTAGCAACAGCTCCAAGGATTTTTACAAAGGTTCTCGGTGCCCTTCTGTCTGTAATCAGAGAACAGGGTATTGTGGTATTTCCTTATTTGGACGATATCTTGGTACTTGCTCAGTCTTCTCATTTAGCAGAATCTCATACGAATCGACTTGTATTGTTTCTTCGAGATCATGGTTGGAGGATCAATTTACCAAAAAGTTCATTGATTCCTCAGACAAGGGTAACCTTTTTAGGTTTCCAGATAGATTCAGTGTCCATGACTTTGTCTCTGACAGACAAGAGACGTCTAAAATTGGTTTCAGCTTGTCGAAACCTTCAGTCTCAATCATTCCCTTCGGTAGCCTTATGCATGGAAATTCTAGGTCTTATGACTGCTGCATCGGACGCGATCCCCTTTGCTCGTTTTCACATGCGACCTCTTCAGCTTTGTATGCTGAACCAGTGGTGCAGGGATTATACAAAGATATCCCAATTGATATCTTTAAAACCGATTGTACGACACTCTCTGACGTGGTGGACAGATCACCATTGTTTAGTTCAGGGGGCTTCTTTTGTTCTTCCAACCTGGACTGTGATTTCAACAGATGCAAGTCTGACAGGTTGGGGAGCTGTTTGGGGGTCTCTGACGGCACAAGGGGTTTGGGAATCTCAGGAGGTGAGATTACCAATCAATATTTTGGAACTCCGTGCAATTTTCAGAGCTCTTCAGTCATGGCCTCTTCTAAAGAGAGAGTCGTTCATTTGTTTTCAGACGGACAATGTCACAACTGTGGCATATATCAATCATCAAGGAGGGACTCACAGTCCTCTGGCTATGAAAGAAGTATCTCGAATACTGGTATGGGCGGAATCCAGCTCCTGTCTAATTTCTGCGGTTCATATCCCAGGTATAGACAATTGGGAAGCGGATTATCTCAGTCGCCAAACGTTACATCCGGGCGAATGGTCTCTTCACCCAAAGGTATTTCTTCAGATTGTTCAGATGTGGGGACTTCCAGAAATAGATCTGATGGCTTCTCATCTAAACAAGAAGCTTCCCAGGTATCTGTCCAGATCCAGGGATCCTCAGGCTGAAGCAGTGGATGCATTGTCACTTCCTTGGAAGTATCATCCTGCCTATATCTTTCCGCCTCTAGTGCTTCTTCCAAGAGTAATTTCCAAGATTCTGAAGGAATGCTTGTTTGTTCTGCTGGTGGCTCCAGCATGGCCTCACAGGTTTTGGTATGCGGATCTTGTCCGGATGGCCACTTGCCAACCGTGGACTCTTCCATTAAGACCAGACCTTCTGTCGCAAGGTCCTTTTTTCCATCAGGATCTCAAATCCTTAAATTTGAAGGTATGGAGATTGAATGATTGATTCTCAGTCAAAGAGGTTTCTCTGACTCTGTGATTAATACTATGTTACAGGATCGTAAATCTGTATCTAGGAAGATATATTATCGAGTCTGGAAGATTTACATTTCTTGGTGTCTTTCTCATAATTTTTTTTTTTGGCATTCTTTTAGAATTCCGAGAATTTTACAGTTTCTTCAGGATGGTTTGGATAAAGGTTTGTCTGCAAGTTCCTTGAAAGGACAAATCTCTGCTCTTTCTGTTCTTTTTCACAGAAAGATTGCTAATCTTCCTGATATTCATTGTTTTGTACATGCTTTGGTTCGTATAAAACCTGTTATTAAGTCAATTTCTCCTCCTTGGAGTTTGAATTTGGTTCTGGGGGCTCTTCAAGCTCCTCCGTTTGAACCTATGCATTCACTGGACATTAAATTACTTTCTTGGAAAGTTTTGTTTCTTTTGGCCATCTCTTCTGCTAGAAGAGTTTCTGAATTATCTGCTCTTTCTTGTGAATCTCCTTTTCTGATTTTTCATCAGGATAAGGCGGTGTTGCGAACTTCTTTTAAATTTTTACCTAAGGTTGTGAATTCTAACAACATTAGTAGAGAAATTGTGGTTCCTTCTTTGTGTCCTAATCCTAAGAATTCTAAGGAGAGATCATTGCATTCTTTGGATGTAGTTAGAGCTTTGAAATATTATGTTGAAGCTACTAAGAATTTCCGAAAGACTTCTAGTCTATTTGTTATCTTTTCCGGTTCTAGGAAAGGTCAGAAGGCCTCTGCCATTTCTTTGGCGTCTTGGTTGAAATCTTTAATTCATCATGCTTATGTCGAGTCGGGTAAAACTCCGCCTCAAAGGATTACAGCTCATTCTACTAGGTCAGTTTCTACTTCCTGGGCGTTTAGGAATGAAGCTTCGGTTGATCAGATTTGCAAAGCAGCAACTTGGTCTTCTTTGCATACTTTTATTAAATTCTACCATTTTGATGTGTTTTCTTCTTCTGAAGCAGTTTTTGGTAGAAAAATTCTTCAGGCAGCTGTTTCAGTTTGATTCTTCTGCTTATAATTTCAGTTTTTTTCATTATTAGATTTAAACTTTATTATGGGTGTGGATTATTTTCAGCGGAATTGGCTGTCTTTATTGTATCCCTCCCTCTCTAGTGACTCTTGCGTGGAAGATCCACATCTTGGGTATTCATTATCCCATACGTCACTAGCTCATGGACTCTTGCTAATTACATGAAAGAAAACATAATTTATGTAAGAACTTACCTGATAAATTCATTTCTTTCATATTAGCAAGAGTCCATGAGGCCCACCCTTTTTGTGGTGGTTATGATTTTTTTGTATAAAGCAAAATTATTCCAATTCCTTATTTTTTATGCTTTCGCACTTGTGTCTTATCACCCCACTTCTTGGCTATGCGTTAAACTGATTTGTGGGTGTGGTGAGGGGTGTATTTATAGGCATTTTGAGGTTGGGGAAACTTTGCCCCTCCTGGTAGGAATGTATATCCCATACGTCACTAGCTCATGGACTCTTGCTAATATGAAAGAAATGAATTTATCAGGTAAGTTCTTACATAAATTATGTTATATATATATATATATAAACAAACACAAACTCACAC
The DNA here is from genome assembly GCF_027579735.1 of Bombina bombina. Lineage (NCBI taxonomy): Eukaryota > Metazoa > Chordata > Amphibia > Anura > Bombinatoridae > Bombina > Bombina bombina. The sequence continues at coordinate 1,357,489,403 of NC_069500.1, forward strand.
ATACATATACACATATACACACATTCATACACACACATATACATTTCTAATGGGATCATGATTGGCCAACAACTAAAGTGAAGCTTACATTAAAAGTATTAAATATATATTAACACGATAGCTTGGGAAAGGGGATACCATTAATTAATATATTTTTATTTTTAGTTTGCTCAATGAATCTAAAAATAGATACATTGATAGTTTTGTATTTGTTATATATGAACGTTGATTGCACACCTTGTTTATTCTGTGGTATGTGGTTGATCATGGAAAAAATATTCTACTCTAGACTGAATCATTTTTAAGAACTAAAACATAAATTTTAAGTATGAAATGAAACAGTAATTCTTAATATATGCTTGTTTTCCTCTAAATCAAACCACTAGTTCTTACTAATTTCACAAAGTATGGTTTTATTGCAGATTTTAATGACTTCTTATTGTGTCCATTTACTTTTAACAGTTCTGTAATAATACAAAAATGTCCCTAAAATACAGTGCTACCACAATATGATAGGTTAGTAACATTTAATAGCTTGTAATTAACAAGTTAAAACTTTTTTTTTTGATTTTTAAAAAATGAAATGAATTTAGAAAAAAATATATTTATTTGTAATAGTCAAGCTGATAAATGGTTGATGATGATGAGGACAATGCTGGCTAGACATTTCTAAAGATATTTTTAGGGTGGGAGAAAAAGAAACAAAATAATGAAAAATATAAAATTAGGGCACAGATAAAATGTCACCTATTTTCAGACTCATTGACAAATCCCATATATTACAATGCTCCAAAACCGTGTTTAACTCAGAGAAAAATTAGGTCTTATGATAGATTTCTGTGGTTCAAGGTAATATTCGCTATAGATATGACAAATGCATAGTAACTTTTAAGATACAAGGCCAATCATTTGAAATTATTAATGCTTCTTACAAAGAATGGGTCTCAATCCTCTGCATATTGTGCGTGTAGGGGGAGGGGTTAATCCACCTACCCATGATGGGTCACTTGACCTATTTTGGAGCTTATATGGTTGATAGGGCTAGGACACTGTAGCTTTACCTAGCAGACAAGCAGTTCACATTCTATCACTTGTTACATAGAGGGACATAAGACTAATTATTTGAAAGAGGACAATCAACTCTTTAATATGAGGGAATTGTGTATGTGGTGTGTAGTGTTTTAGAAGATAAGAAACCTACCACTATTCCATAAATATATTAGATATGTGATTTATCTTTACAAAATGGACCATCTTTGCAAAATGTGTCCCATATCATATGGTGCAGAAAATCACATTTGCCTCTTAAATCACCTATAGTACAAGATTTCATTTGATCACCATAGTGATTACCATCATCTTCAAGGGGTAAATGAGCACCATTTGAAAGAGTGGTTCCAATGAGAAGTCACTTGTTCCTATAAGTGGAACAGGAGGCAAAAAAATATGCTCCATTCTTAGCTACCATCAATGTAAAGAATTTGAGACCAGATAAGGTAACTGTGCAATCCATCCTAATTGTATAAGCAAAGCTACATTTATATACTACTGTTGTGTGCAATAATTATGGGACACAAGTCTATAACCTGTATCTTTTAACAAATGAAAAAATGTATAATATGGCCTAAACTACTCACACATGTTTACACCGACAGCGTCTTCTTCTTGTTCCTGTAAAAGACAGAGAATCACAAAGTACATCATTAAAATTATATTTATAAATTATATTCAAAGATAATTGTTCTGTTCTTAAAGTGATACTAAACTTGATTCTATTCTGCATATAAGGGAGCCCTATTTAAAAAGGTAAATGGATATAACAATGTAAAAGAAAAATATTCTGTGTTTGACTCCTGTAAAAGGGTTAAACATACAGGTAAAGTAAACCTCAGAACAGCAATGCTCTAATGAGATCTAGCTGAATGCATCTGGTGAGCCAAAGACCAGAGGCACGTTGTGCATTTTTTCTCCTGAGCCTACCTAGGAATGCTTTTCAACAAAGGAACTAAAATTTGATAACAGAGGTAAATTGAGGAATAGCTTAAAGGGACACTAAACCCAAATGTTTTCTTTCATGATTCAGATAGAGCATGGAATTTTAATCAACTTTTTAATTTACTCCTATTATCAATTTTTCTTTGTTCTCTTGCTATCTTTATTTAAAAAGCAGGAATGTGATGCATAGGAGCCGGCCCATTTTCTATTGGGAACCTGGGTTATGCTTGCTTATTGGTGGGTAAATGTAAGCCTCCAATAAGCAAGCGCTATCCATGGTGCTGAACCTAAAATGGGCTGGCTGCTAAGATTTATATTCCTGCTTTTAAAATAAAAATAGCAAGAAAACGAAGAAAAATTGATAATAGGAGTAAATTAGAAAGTTACTTAAAATGTCATGCTCTACCTGAATCATGAAAGAAAAAAAATTGAGTTCAGTGTCCCTATAACATTTCATGCTCTATCTGAACCATGACAGTTTAATTTTCATTTTCCTGTTCCTTTAAAATATTTTTGCAAGAAAAAAAGTTAAGAAGTTAAATCTTTCTAAACTGACCTTGAAGCTAACTTGAAATGCAGCACTGGTTGGACCATATCTCTATACCTACTGGTGAACAGCAACATTAACCACCAACATGAAAATTAAATATATATTTATTTTAAGTAAAGGAGAATTATTGCAAGTTCATTTTAAAATACCCAATTCTAAGGAATAATCAACTTTAATGTACATAAGACTAAAAAGGGCTCATTTTCACTGACCCATAAAAAATGGTTGCCAACAGCTAAAAGTAGTTTACGACTCCATTTAAGAACCAGGTTTTCAATTAAATATTTTACACAATGTGTACAGTCGCTCTTTTCGTGTAGGTGTAAGTTTCATTTGTGTTAACACTTCCATCTGACATTGGATTTCACGAAAAAAGCGCTATAACAAGTTATTTGCTATGGAAACCCGACCTTACACTATAAAATGTATGTTTAATGTCTTCACTTGGCTGTGATCTACTCTAAAGAGAAACAAAGATACGCTTATTTATAATACATACTTTTTTTTTAACTATAAGCAAATACTACTTTTTATTGTAGAAAAATCCAAAAGTTCTTGCTCCGAAAATGAATGAAGTTGGATCCAAAATGTTAAAAGCAGCAAAACTTTATTATATACTCATTAAAAATAGTCAGACTCCATACAAGGGTACAGGAGTGATTCAAAGAAAGTCTGACCGGTTTCGGTCTAGCAGACCGTAGTCATAAACATAAAAAAGAGATACGGGTGTGAGAAATTTAAAGATACAAATCACCTCCCATTGGAGGTTCCTAAAACTCCCAAAGAAACATTAGTCACAACAATATATATTAATCGTTAACAATTAGAAAAAAAAAGAATCTATAACATAAATGGAGGCATATTAGTCGCTGGGAAGTTGAGTATTAACCATATACGCCTATACAGAAGGCAATTATCCCAAGGAGATCTACTGGATACAGAAGCTCGGTAGCTTGCTACCTAGGGGATTCAACTCTGAGTTCGACATCATTAATTGCTGGCACAGGTGAAGTGCTAAATACTGCCAAAATAGAGCCAAAGACCAGAGGCAAGTTGTGCATTTCTGCTCCTGAGCCTACCTAGGTATGCTTTTCAACAAAGGAACTAACATTTGATAACAGAAGTAAATTGAGAAATAGCTTAACATTGCATGCTCTATCTGAACCATGAAAGTTTAATTTTTTTTTTTGAAATATTTTTTTTATTGAGGTTTTGCAGAACCAACATATAACATAGTACGCCTTTTTGATAACAGGAAAGAGTACATAGAAAATGAAGCGACACATTTCAGCAGTGATATATAACATTAATATTAGGCTAATGTAACCTCAGTTTTTGAATAAAAAAGCATAAATGACTGATCAGCGAATAACATATCTTTAGTGTCAATAGATCATAATTATAAAAAGTAGCAGAGAATGTGTATGTAATAGGAGGGGGGGGGGAATTCAGCGGATAAGCACCTCTATGCATATAGGAAAAAGGGTGGAGGGCGGAGCCATAGATAAATGTAGGTAATTCAAGGTACATGGCGGGGTCGGTTTTCTTTCTATCACACGTAACTAATTCCGAGCTTATATGAACAAGAGTAGTGTGCATAACCTTAATGTGAGCTTCTAGTTCCAAACTACATAATGGCTAGTAGTGAACGTGCCAGGTCTTTAATATACTGCATGACCCCACATATGTAATATCCCATAGGGAGAGTGGAATGTGAAGGTGAGTGAACATAATAGTGTATTATATCCAAAGAACAGGGCATAAAAGGGCTTTCTAAAACGGGAGGCTAGGTGAGCTAGAAAGTTAAACTATGTTTATCTCTGATCCCCTTAGGTAAACCATTGCTTAGTCACATCATGAGACTCCAATGTTCGGCAACGTGTGCTTGAAAACATATCCTAAATTTGGAGTTTTGTTATATTATATAGAAGATGTCTGTAGTTATCTACCAAAGGATATATTGAGGTTTACCACAAGGACTAAACTGTTGAACACCTAAGCGTCAATAACTGATCGTTAGCCCTCAATATAGTATCAACAATAGAGTATAGCAGAGGGGAATAGCGATCTTATGAAGTTAGCTGTAGACAGGGGCAACATATGTGTGGTACATATCATATTCATAAAGAGATACAGTGGTTCATGAAGGCTATAAGGCTTAATGGAGAGAAACATAGTAGTTGCCACTAACATCTATCTATAGTTATAAGATTGAGTACTGATCTACAAAGAATATTTAACACTAACAAGCTTGTGGGTTAACTTACCATGTTAGTATATAATAGTGCTAATTGGAGCTTACAAAGAGCATGGAAAATTTTCTCTAAGTAGACCTGAGTAGGATTAGCTGCTTTAGATAATAATATATTATGAGTAGGCCCATTGCCCTATCTTAAAACTATTTTCCCTATGTTTATAAAGTAAAGTACACCATAGGATGTTAGTGGAAAATAAGATGCCTGGGTATTTCTACTAGATGGCTCTTCTGCATATCTAATATGAAGGGCAAAGAAGCGTCCCAGAAGGTCTGGCTTGTATAACTATTAACTACTAGGTGCTAAACATATATTCTCTGTGTGAGAACTGGTCTAAAAGTTAAAATTATACTACAATAGCACTAAAGGGGAGTTTCTCTATGTGCACAAAGAAGGAGTAACTATAGAGAATACTTACTGTCCCCCATGTATAATGTATACAAGAGGCCGTTATCATATAGTATGTATATCTAAAGTTAAGGTAGATGGCAGGAAGTTTCACCCTGAAGACTGTACAACCAATTAAAATATAAAAAGTGAGCCAACCTGTAGAAATAAACAATATCAATAAACTGTGTTGGACATATTGCATCTTACTGGCATTTATCAGGTGCACAATGGTCCAATGACTAATAAGAATATCACCCAAATAAAACAGCTTTACTTCTTCCCAACTTACATCTCATAAAGACCTCCATTTCTCTTGTAAGGTGTATCCAGTCCACGGATCATCCATTACTTGTGGGATATTCTCCTTCCCAACAGGAAGCTGCAAGAGGATCACCCACAGCAGAGCTGTCTATATAGTTCCTCCTCTAATTGCCACTCTCAGTCATTCTCTTGCAGCTCTCGACAAGAAAGGAAGTAGCTTGAGAGATGTGGTGAATTTATTTAGTTTGTCTTCAATCAAAAGTTTGTTATTTTCAAATGGTACCAGAGTTGTACTATTTTAGCCTCAGGCAGAAAGTAGAAGAAGAGTCTGCCTGTGGTCTTTGATGATCTTAGCAGGTTGTAAGATCCATTGCTGTTCTCACACATAACTGAAGAGAGAGGTAACTTCAGCTGGGGGAATGGCGTGCAGGGTCTCCTGCTATGAGGTATGTGCAGTTTAAATTTTTCTAGAGAAATGAATATGCTAGAAAATGCTGTTAATACCGGATTTATTTAAGGTAAGCCTGATTACAGTGATTTAATAACGACTAGTATCATGCTTGCTGTAAAAGGTAATATTCTTATTACTTTCTCACATTACTGAAAAATAAAACGTTTGCTGGAAGTGTTTAAACGTTTTTTATACATATTGGTGATAAAAATTTATTGGGGCCCAGTTTTTTTCCACATGGCTGGCTAGATTTTGCCTAGGGATAGTTTTGTTAGGCCCTCTCACTGTGAATACAGGTTGGGAGGGGCCTATTTTCGCTCCTAAATGCGCATTAGATTTTGCAGCTTGAGACATCCAGTTTCCCTGAAGGAGTCCCCTGAACACTTAGGACCTCTCTAAAGGGTTTTTGTGCCTTCCAAAGTCGTTATATGGGCAGGTAGGGCCACAGCAGAGCTGTGGCAGTTTGTTGTGACTGTTGAAAAACGTTTATATCGTTTTTTTTTATCCGGTTTTGAAACTAAGGGGTTAATCATCCATTTGCAAGTGGGTGCAATGCTCTGTTATTCTATTATACACACTGTAAAAATGTTGTACGATTTACTGCTTTTTATCACTGTTTTTCAATTTCTGACCAATCTTAGATCTCAAGATCCTAAACAAATTTCTCAGGGTCCCATCTTTCAAGATGGAGACTATTCGAACCATCCTACCTATGATCCAGGAGGGTCAATACATGACTACCGTGGACTTAAAGGATGCTTATCTTCACATTCCGATACACAAAGATCATCATCGGTTTCTCAGGTTCGCCTTCCTAGACAGGCATTACCAGTTTGTGGCTCTTCCCTTTGGGTTAGCTACAGCTCCAAGAATCTTTACGAAGGTTCTGGGGTCACTTCTGGCGGTCCTAAGGCCGTGGGGCATAGCATTAGCCCCTTACTTAGACGACATTCTGATACAGGCGTCGAATTTCCAAATTGCCAAATCCCATACGGACATTGTTCTGGCATTCCTGAGGTCTCATGGGTGGAAAGTGAACGAAAAGAAGAGTTCTCTATCCCCTCTCACAAGAGTTTCCTTCCTGGGAACTCTGATAGATTCTGTAGAAATTAGGATTTACCTGACAGAGGCCAGGTTGTCAAAACTTCTAAATTCCTGCCGTGTTCTTTATTCTACTTCTCGCTCTTCGGTGGCTCAGTGTATGGAAGTAATCAGCTTAATGGTAGCAGCAATGGACATAGTTCCATTTGCCCGCCTACATCTCAGACCGCTGCAACTCTGCATGCTCAGTCAGTGGAATGGGGATTACACAGATTTGTCCCCTCTTCTAAATCTGTATCAAGAGACCAGGGATTCTCTTCTCTGGTGGCTATCTCGGGTCCATCTGTCCAAAGGTATGACCTTCCACAGGCCAGATTGGACAATAGTAACAACAGATGCCAGCCTTCTGGGCTGGGGGGCAGTCTGGAACTCTCTGAAGGCTCAGGGGTCGTGGACTCAGGAGGAGGCTCTCCTTCCGATAAACATTCTGGAACTAAGAGCGATATTCAATGCTCTTCAGGCTTGGCCTCAGCTAGCGGCAGTGAGGTTCATCAGATTTCAGTCGGACAACATCACGACTGTAGCTTACATCAACCATCAAGTTCCCTAGCGATGTTGGAGGTTTCAAAGATAATTCGTTGGGCAGAGATTCACTCTTGCCACCTATCAGCTATCCATATCCCAGGAGTAGAGAACTGGGAGGCGGATTTTCTAAGTTGACAGACTTTTCATCCGGGGGAGTGGGAGCTCCATCCGGAGGTGTTTGCACAGTTGATTCAACGTTGGGGCAAACCAGAACTGGATCTCATGGCATCTCGCCAGAATGCCAAGCTTCCTTGTTACGGATCCAGGTCCAGGGATCCCAAGGCAGCACTGATAGATGCTCTAGCAGCGCCTTGGTCCTTCAACCTGGCTTATGTGTTTCCACCGTTTCCTCTGCTCCCTCGTCTGATTGCCAAGGTCAAGCAGGAGAGAGCATCTGTGATTTTGATAGCACCTGCGTGGCCACGCAGGACTTGGTATGCAGATCTGGTGGACATGTCATCCTTTCCACCATGGACTCTGCCTCTGAGACAGGACCTTCTACTTCAGGGTCCTTTCAACCATCCAAATCTAATTTCTCTGCGGCTGACTGCTTGGAGATTGAACGCTTGATTTTATCAAAGCGTGGTTTCTCCGAGTCGGTCATTGATACCTTAATACAGGCGTGAAAGCCTGTCACCAGGAAAATCTATCATAAGATATGGTGTAAATATCTTCATTGGTGTGAATCCAAGGGTTACTCATGGAGTAAGGTCAGGATTCCTAGGATATTATCTTTTCTCCAAGATGGATTGGAGAAGGGTTTGTCAGCGAGTTCCTTAAAGGGACAGATTTCTGCTCTGTCTATTCTTTTGCACAAACGTCTGGCTGAGGTTCCAGACGTGCAGGCGTTTTGTCAGGCTTTAGTCAGAATCAAGCCTGTGTTTAAACCTGTTGCTCCGCCTTGGAGTTTAAATTTAGTTCTTAAGGTTCTTCAAGGGGTTCTGTTTGAACCTTTGCATTCCATAGATATTAAGCTCTTATCTTGGAAAGTTTTGTTTTTAGTAGCTATCTCCTCGCCTCGAAGAGTTTCTGAGTTATCTGCTTTACAATGTGATTCCCCTTATCTCATTTTTCATTCAGATAAGGTAGTGTTGCGTACCAAACCTGTTTTTTTACCTAAGGTGGTATCTAATAAAAATATCAATCAGGAGATTGTTGTATCGTCACTGTGTCCTAATCCTTCTTCAAAGAAGGAACGTCTTTTACACAATCTTGACGTGGTTCGTGCTTTAAAGTTTTATTTACAAGCTACTAAAGATTTTCGTCAAACATCTGCATTGTTTGTTGTCTACTCTGGACAGAGGAGAGGCCAAAAAGCTTCGGCAACTTCTCTTTCTTTTTGGCTAAGGAGTATAATACGCTTAGCTTATGAGACTGCTGGCCAGCAGCCTCCTGAAAGGATTTCATCTCATTCTACTAGAGCGGTAGCTTCCACATGGGCTTTTAAAAATGAGGCTTCTGTTGAACAGATTTGTAAGGCGGCGACTTGGTCTTCGCTTCATACTTTTTCAAAATTCTATAAATTTGATACTTTTGCTTCTTCGGAGGCTATTTTTGGGAGAAAGGTCTTGCAGGCAGTGGTGCCTTCCGTTTAAGCACCTGCCTTGTCCCTCCCTTCATCCATGTCCTATAGCTTTTGGTATCCCACAAGTAATGGATGATTCCGTGGACTGGATACACCTTACAAGAGAAAACAAAATTTATCTTACCTGATAAATTTATTTCTCTTGTGGTGTATCCAGTCCACGGCCCGCCCTGTCATGTTAAGGCAGGTGTGTTTTATTTTTAAACTACAGTCACCACTGCGCCCTAGTGGCAATTAGAGGAGGAGCTATATAGACAGCTCTGCTGTGGGTGATCCTCTTGCAGCTTCCTGTTGGGAAGGAGAATATCCCACAAGTAATGGATGATCCGTGGACTGGATACACCACAAGAGAAATAAATTTATCAGGTAAGCATAAATTTTGTTATTTAGTTCAAACTATACATATAGCTATTAACTTATAGATAACCCAAGTAAGAACCACCTTAGTAGCGGGAAAACTAGGGAAAAATAGGGACCCTGCATCATGGGCCTTATAGCGGGTGAAAGCTGAAGGGAAAATGAAATATTCTGTCTCAACAGGTAAGAGGCCTATATATAGAGTATGGGACAATATATCCACAGAGACAAGTGTATATGAGTGGGCATATAGGTAAAATTACTATATCCTGGCTAGGTGCTTAATTAGGGAATGAGGTGCATCAAAACCCTAATAGTGGCTGAGTATCATTGGGATAAGACATATACACTGAGCTCAATTATTCCTGTCCCATTATGCTGACTCCATGCATAGGTTCTACATGTCTTTACTAGGCTACATATCTACTAGTCACATTATGTAAGGTGTGCATCTGAGCCTAATATAAAACCCCTAGGTTACTTTAAGAGGAGAGACTCATATAGGTGAGAAGTGAGAGTGCATAGTGATTATTAAGCATATAGGTTTGTGTATATATACAGAGCATATATTTGGTCCTTGTAACAAACATGTGGGACATATTAAACAAGCATATGTCTTGAGAAATGCACAAAAACTGTACCTTATTATATCCTAAATATACCTTTGCTTCAGCCATCCTATGAGCTAGTGTGATATTCGAAAATATTAGACCCTGTTCAGTAAGGGAGGGTCACTTTTAGCAGTATAACGATAGAAAATATGAGCAAATGTACTTAACCACTCATACATTAAAAATGGTTCAGACGTTGGTGTTAGTAGCATACATGAGTTAGATTTTAAGGGACACTATATATGAAAGCCTCACGCATTAGCAAATACTGTATCGTCATTACAGGAGACCCCACATAACTCTCTAAAAATATCATGGCTTACTGGCACATAGCTAAGTGTGGTGTTGTAGACACGGCCTAGACAATTAAACCAAATATTTTGCTATGAGAAATCTCGTATGGCCAAGTACCACAGGGCTTGTGTACAGGGATATGCCCCCATTAAGGATTAAGCTGTGGGGTAAAGCGTTAATCACATATTTATAGCAAGTAACAGCGATAGTGTATTTTACACATAACAGGGGGGAAAAACATTAGAGCATGAGCATCGTAGACAAAACAAAGCAAGCTTGAGTTTAAGTCTATAGATCACATTATCTTCAAGGTAAGTTCCAGTCAGTGAGAAAATGTTGTAGAAAGTCTCATTGTTAAGAAAGCAACTAGCTAATAGGATAAATACCCAAGTACTCAGCCAATTTATAAAACTTTACCCTATGCCAGAGCGGATAAGCATATTTCCATCAGAGGGATTAACAAACTTTAGATCCTGAGACAGAGTGGTATCTGCGATGAGTGATCGCTTCGGCTTCAATGTGGCAGACTGAAATGATATGGTCGCTGCCCAGTCTCCTCTCTCTCTTGCAGCATATTCCTTAAATGGGAATGCCAACAGTCCTGTACTAAGTTGCCTCGTATAGTTGCTCACTTTAATTCGAATGGCTTCTCGCTCATGCAGCCCAGACAGCATCCAAATGTCCACTCTCCTCATTGCAGAGGAGTTAGGCTCTGCTTGAGATCCGCTCAGCTTGGTGGTGATGGCTGTTCTGCGTGTGGGATAGGGGTTCTTAGAGATGCTCGTGAGTGTAGAAAGTATGTGCTCCTCTCCTGTGTCACCGGACTGTAGAAAGCATTGAGTTTTTTCTACTGTAGAATAGATAGCTTTGCCCGTGGCTTGAAGTTCCATGCTCTGTAAGGTGACTATTCCCCTCTCCGCCATCTTATATGTGATAGAGGCCCCCTCATTGCATGGGTCTCTGATAGAGTGCATAAGATCGTCGAAGTTTTGTTGCAGCTGCTGATCTAGCTTTATAAGAAGCCCTTGTAATCCAGGGTGATCCTCCTCCATATTCAGATGGTGATTTCAGGAGGCCTCTTTTATGTAAGCCTTGGAATCTCTGACTACAACAGCAAGCATATCCTTTTGAGCCACAAAGATCGCAGTCCGCCCCGGTCTGCACAGCCCACACGCTTTATATTGCGGTCTTCCGATCAGGTCCAGATCTGTGGTCTAGCAAGGGAAATGATGTGCCGCGATCTCCCCCATTCCGCTCCACAAGTATAGTATGCGGGACGGGATGTTTCTAAACCAGTATTATGTTTGAGCGCTTCAGAGGCCCTGTGTCTTCGCGCCTGCGGCGGCAGATTCTGTTGATCGCATCTGCGGAAGTTTGATAAGAACTTAGGGTTGACTGGGTGCCATTAGGGGTGCAGTATGGCAAATTTTAGGTGTTCATTAAGTGGTAGCTGGCCTCCTTGGATTAGCTTAGGTCGGAGCTCCTGTTATTAGCGACCGTCCAGTTTGGCAGTTGGCTCCGCCCCCCATGAAAGTTTAATTTTTACTTTCCTGTCCCTTTAAAATATTTTTGCAAGAAAAAAAGTTAAGAAGTTAAATCTTTCTAAACTGATCTTGAAGCTAACTTGAAATGCAGCACTGGTTGGGCCATATCCCTATACCTACTGGTGAACAGCGACATTAACCACCAACATGAAAATTTAATATATATTTATTTTAAGTAAAGGAGAATCATTGCAAGTTCATTTTAAAATACCCAATTCTAAGTAATAATCAACTTTAAGGGAAGGGAATTATCCCAACCCAAGGTTATAATACTAACACTAAGTCAGAATCCAGAACTAAAAAGTACATGCAGTTACTAGTTCCTATACTGAAACCTGTCAGTGCTAATATCATAATTAGAGGTAGAGGGTTAACATCCAATTTGAACCACGGGTATAAACATAACAACAGGATGTTCATATACCTTATAAATCCTCTCAATCTAGAACCAGATATTGATTCATAACCCTAGGCATAAAATTTCACTCTCACTATAAAGCCCCAGATATTGAACTCAAATCATCATCAGTGTTATATTAAGTGATAGTTATACTATGGCACTGAAATTGATGTAGTAGGCATATAGGGCACTAAAGATCAATAACATACTGTACTCAATCCCAGTATACTGATTAATCATCAGACATTGGCACTATTTAGCACTTCACCTGTGCCAGTAATTAATGATATCAAACTCAGAGTTGAACCCCCTAGGTAGCAAGCTACCGAGCTTATGTACCCAGTAGATCTCTTTGGGATATTTTCCTTCTGTATAGGCGTATATGATTAATACTCAACTTCCCAGTGACTAATATGCCTCTATTCATGTTATAGATTCTATCGCCTAGATTACGAGTTCTGCGTTAGAGTTAAAAAGCAGCTAACGCTGCTTTTTAACGCCCGCTGGTATTACGAATCAAGCAGGAAAGGGTCTACTGCTCACTTTCTTTCCACGACTCGAGGCTACCGCAAATCCCTTTACGTCAATTGCATATCCTATCTTTTCTATGAGATTTGCCTAACGCTGGTATTTCGAGTCTTGGAAGAAGTGAGCGGTAGACCCTCTACCGCCAAGACTCCAACCGCAAAAAAAAGTCAGTAGTTAAGAGTTTTATGGGCTAATGCCGGAACATAAAGCTCTTATCTACTTTGCTATAAAGTACACTAACACCCATAAACTACCTATGAACCCCTAAACCGAGGCTCCCCCACATTGCAAACCCTATAATAAAAATCTTTGACCCCTAATCTACCGACCGGACATCACTGCCACCTACATGATAGCTATGAATCCCTAATCTGCTGCCCCTAACATCGCCGACACCTATATTATATTTATAACCCCCTAATCTGCCTCCCCCAATGTCGCCGCCACCTACCTACACTTATTAACCCCTAATCTGTCGACCGGTCATTGCCGCCACTATAATAAATGTATTAACCCCTAAACCGCCAAACTCCCGCCTAACAAACACTATAATAAATTTTATTAACCCCTAATCTGCCCCCCTAACATTGCTGCCACCTACCTACAATTATTAACCCCTAATCTGCTGCCCCCAACATTGCCGCTACTATAATAAAGTTATTAACCTCTAAACCTAAGTCTAATCCTAACCCTAACACCCCCTAGCTTAAATATAATTTAAATTAAACGAACTAAATTTAATAACATTAAATAAATTATTCCTATTTAAAACTAAATACTTACCTATAAAATAAGCCCTAATATAGCTACAATATAACTAATTTATTTTACAGGCAACTTTGTATTTATTTTAACTAGGTATAATAGCTATTAAATAGTTATTAACTATTTAATAGCTACCTAGTTAAAATAATTACAAAATTACCTGTAAAATAAATCCTAACCTAAGTTACAAATACACCTAACACTACACTATCATTAAACTAATTAAATAAATTACCTACAATTATCTAAACTAAAATACAATTAAATAAACTACCTTAATTTCAATTGGCTGATAGAATTCAGCCAATCGGAATTCGAGGGACGCCATCTTGGATGACATCATTTAAAGGAACCGTCATTCGTTGGGAAGTCGTCGGCCAGGATGGATGTTCCGCGTTGGAGGTCTTCAGGATGCTGCTGCTCCGCTCCGGATGGATGAAGATAGAAGATTCCGCTTGGATGAAGACTTCAATCGGATGGAAAACCTCTTCTGCCCCGCTTGGATGAAGACTTCAACTGGATGGAGGACCTCTTCTGCCCCACTTAGATGAAAAATTTGGCTCGGCTGAGTGAAGACGACTCAAGTTAGGGAGATCTTCAGGGGGTTAGTGTTAGGTTTTTTAAGGGGGGTGTGGGTGGGTTTTAGAATAGGGGTATGTGGGTGGTGGGTTGTAATGTTGGGGGGGTATTGTATTTTTATTTACAGGTAAAAGAGCTGATTACTTTGGGGCAATGCCCCGCAAAAAGCCCTTTTAAGGGCTGGTAAAAGAGCTGATTACTTTGTAATTTAGGATAGGGTAGGGCATTTTATTATTTTGAGGTTTTTTATTTTATTAGGGGGCTTAGATTAGGTGTTATATAGTTTAAACTTCTTGTAATTTTTTTTTTCTCTGTAATTTAGTGTTTGTTTTTTTTGTATTATAGTTTAGTTTATTTAATTGTATTTTAGATTAGATAATTGTAGGTAATTTAATTAGTTTAATGATAGTGTAGTATTAGGTGTATTTGTAACTTAGGTTAGGATTTATTTTACAGGTAATTTTGTAATTATTTTAACTAGGTAGCTATTAAATAGTTAATAGCTATTTAATAGCTATTGTACCTAGTTAAAATAAATACAAAGTTGCCTGTAAAATTAATATAAATCCTAAAATAGCTACAATGTAATTATTAATTATATTGTAGCTATATTAGGGTTTATGTTATAGGTAAGTATTTAGTTTTAAATAGGAATAATTTATTTAATGTTATTAAATTTAGTTCGTTTAATTTAAATTATATTTAAGTTAGGGAGTGTTAGGGTTAGACGTAGGTTTATGGGTTAATAACTTTATTATAGTAGCGGCAACGTTTCGGGCGGCATATTAGGGGTTAATAAGTGTAGGTAGGTGGCGGCGACGTTGGGGGGCAGATAAAGGGTTAATAAATATAATATAGGTGTCAGCGATGTTAGGGACAGCAGATTAGGGGTTCATAGCTATAATGTAGGTTGCGGCGGTGTCCGGAGCGGCAGATTAGGGGTTAATAGTATAATGCTGGTTAATAAGTGTAAGATTAGGGGTGTTTAGACTCGGGGTTCATGTTAGGGTGTTAGGTGTAGACTTAAAGAGTGTTTCCCCATAGGAAACAATGGGGCTGCGTTAGGAGCTGAACGCTGCTTTTTTGCAGGTGTTAGGTTTTTTTTCAGCCAGCTCAGCCCCATTGTTTCCTATGGGGATATCGTGCACGAGCACGTTTTTCCAGCTTACCGCTACCGTAAGCAACACTGGTATTGAGGGTTGAAGTGGAGCTAAATTATGCTCAACGTGCCCTTTTCTGAGGCTAACGCAGCCATTCAGACAACTCGTAATACCAACATTTTCTTAAGGGTGCGCTGGAAAAAAAGGCTCGTTAGCACCGCAGGTCTTTACCGACAAAACTCGTAATCTAGGCATATGTTTTTCTAATTGTTAACGATTAATATATATTGTTGAGACTAATGTTTCTTTGACATGGGGGGTTCATGACATATTTGGATTTGTATAACTCCAGTTGTACCACTATGTCTATAGAATTAACTCTAATTAGATTGATTTTGTTTCCTTCTGTTTTCTTTTCTTTGCCTTTCTTGTCTTGATACATACAATATAACATACATAAGTTAACTAAAGGGTTAAATGGGAGTGTTTTAGGTACCTCCAATGGGAGGTGATTTGTATCTTTAAATTTCTCACACCTGTTGCCTGTTTTTCTTTTCTAAGATATGGTAAGTCCACGACATCCTCAATTACTATTGGGAATATCAATCCTGGCTAGCAGGATGAAGCAAAGAGCACCACAGCCAAGCAGTTAAGTGTCCCTCCCCTACTCACAATCCCCAGTCATTCTCTTTGCCTTCATACATGGAGGAGGTGAAGATTTTGGTGTCTAATGAAATTGAATTTTGCTACAAGCAAGTTTTGGGATCTAGCCATATTCAGGCCTGATGAAACAGTTTTTACTGAGAAACGGGTTGCATTGTTTCTCTTTTTATCCAAGATTTTATTTGGCACTATAAGAAGTTGTGTATTTTACAATTTTTAAATAAATTTGTTTTTATTTTACCAACTTTTAAGTGTCCATCATATCTTGGTGCTACGCTACTAATAGGGTGAGATTCCCTATCCCTACCATCCTGCCTGTATACCTTCTTTGGTCTACAACCTGGACCTGTTGATCCCCTGCACCCTGGAGTTGCCTGTTGGGGCCTTGATCAGCTAGCTGGACTGCTGTAAAAATCCAGTCTGCTCTTATGGGCATAATTGATTGCCTTCCCTACAAGTGAGTACCCTGTGTATATCTCTTATTGGTAACTCTTGAGATTCCTCATTGATCTGCACCATTGGTGCCTCTATCTATTCTATCTTCACTACATATCGTCCATCATTGTATGCTGTTAGAGAGCTGCCTACCGAACCATTTCTACAATCAAATACGTTTTGTTTAGCATTTAGGATCCCAGCTGACATTATATTGGACTCTTTTGCTTCCATATATTTACCTGTGGTAATATAATATAATATAAATAACAATATATATTTGATATAAATTTATCTAGTCATTGTGCTATTTATATACTATATGTCACATTGTATGTTCATCCTGTTACTTGTTGTCACCTTTAGCGCCTCCTAGATGATCCCAGGAAATCTTTGGGTTGGTTCTGTATCTCCCTGATTTCCTCATTTTTGGTTTTCTTAAGGAGGTTTTGGCTACCTTGGATGACTCTGATTCTACTATCGTTGTTAACCCTAAGAAGTCTAATAAGCTGAACAAGTATTTTTATGTTCCCTCTCCGGTGGAGGTATTTCCTATTTCAGACCGTGCTTCTGAGATTATTGCACAGGAGTGGGAGAGACCTGGTATTCCTTTTCTCTTGTTAAGTGTATCCAGTCCACGGATCATCCATTACTTATGGAATATATTCTCCTTCCCAACAGGAAGCTGCAAGAGTCCACCCACAGCAAAGCTGCTATATAGCTCCTCCCCTAACTGCCATATTTAGTCATTCTCTTGCAAGCCTCAACATAGATAGGAGGTCGTGAGAGTCTGTGGTGCTTTCTACTTAGTTTATTCTTCAATCAAAAGTTTGTTATTTTTAAATGGCACCGGAGTGTGCTGTTTATCTCAGGCAGTATTTGGAAGAAGAATCTGCCTGCGTTTTTCTATGATCTTAGCAGACGTAACTAAGATCCATTTGCTGTTCTCACACATTCTGAGGAGTGAGGTACTTCAGAGGGGGAATGGCGTGCAGGTTTTCCTGCAGATAAGGTATGTGCAGTAAAATATTTTTCTAGGAATGGAATTGACTAAGAAAATACTGCTGATACCGAAGTAATGTAAGTAAAGCCTTAAATGCAGCGATAGCGACTGGTATCAGGCTTATTAATAGAGATACATACTCTTGTAAAAATGTGTTTTAAAACGTTTGCTGGCATGTTTAATAGTTTTTTAACATATGTTTGGTGATAAAACTTATTGGGGCCTAAGTTTTTTCCACATGGCTGGCTTAAATTTTGCATAGAAACAGTTAACTGAAGCTTCCCACTGTTGGCTGTGGCAGTTTGTTGTGTCTGTTTTTAAAAACATCTATGTCGTTTTTTTTATCTGTTTTTTGCATTAAGGGGTTAATCATCCATTTGCAAGTGGGTGCAATGCTCTGTTACCTTATTACATGTACTGTAAAAATTTCATTTGTTTTACTGCCTTTTTTTCACTGTTTTTCAAATTTTGACAAAATTTGTTTCTCTTAAAGGCACAGTAACGTTTTATATATTTGCTTGTTAACTTGATTTAAAGTGTTTTCCAAGCTTACTAGTCTCATTATTAGTCTGTTCTAACATGTCTGACATAGAGGAAGCTCTGTGTTCATTATGTTTTAAAGCCATGGTGGAACCCCATCTTAGAATGTGTACTGATTTCATGTTAAACAATAAAGATCATTTTTTGTCTTTAAAAACATTATCACCAGAGGATTCTGTCGTGGGGGTAGTTATGCCGACTAACTCTCCCCACGTGTCAGACCTTTTGACTCCCGCTTTAGGGACTCACGCTCAAATGGCGCCAAGTACATCAAGGGCACCCATAGCGTTTCTTTTACCAGGGGATTCTGTCGAGGGGAAAGTTATGCCGACTAACTCTCCCCACGTGTCAGACCCTTCGACTCCCGCTTCAGGGACTCACGCTCCAATTGTGCCAAGTACATCAAGGGCGCCCATAGCGTTTATTTTACAAGACATGGCAAAGGTGGTGAATAATATTCTGGCAGCAGTATTAGTCAGACTACCTGAAATTAAAGGAAAGCAGTTAGCTCTGGGGGTAGATACAGAGCATACAGACGCTTTTAGAACCATGTATGATACTACCTCACAATATGCTTAGTCTGTGGGTGATTTTTTTTTTTTTTGACTCAGGGAAGATGATTTAACCTGATTCTGATATTTCTACATTTAAAATTTATGCTTTAGAACCTCCACTTGTTGCTCAGGGAGACTTTGGCTGCTCTGAATGAATGTGTACAATCGCAGGGCCAGAGAAATTGTGTAGACTGGATAAATAATATGCAGTGCCGGTGTGTACTGATGTTTTTCCAATACCTAAAGAGGTTTACTAAAAATTTTTTAATAAGGAATGGGATAGACCAGGTGTGCCGTTCTCTTCCCCTCCTATTTTTTAGAAGAATGTTTTCTAATAGTTACCACCACACGGGACTTCTGGCAGACAGTTCCTAAGGTGGAGAGAAGAGTTTCTACTCTAGCTAAGCGTACCACTACCTCTGACGAGGACAGTTGTGCTTTTTAGATCCAATGGATAAAAAATGTTTATTCAACAGGGTTTTATCCTGCAGCCCCTTGCATACATTGCTTCTGTCACTGCTGCTGCGGCGTTCTGGGTTGAGTCTCTTGATGAGGCTTTACAGTTAAGCGACTCCATTGGATGAATATATTTGACAAGCTTATGCTAGCCAATTCCTTTGTTTTCTGATGCCTTGTTCATTTGACTAGACTAACGGGTAAGAATTCTGTTTTTTACTATACTGGCGCGCAGAGCGCTATGGCTTATATCATGGTCAGCTGTCGTGACTTTAATAAATAAGCTACTTAACTTCCCTTCAAGGGGCAGACCCTATTCGGGCCTGGTTTGAAGGAGATTATTGCTTATATCACTGGAGGAAAAGGTCATGCCCTTCCTCAGGATAGGTCCAAATCAAGGGCAAAAAAAAAAAAAAAAAAAGAAAAGGTCTAATTTTCGTGCCTTTTAAAAACTTCAGGGCAGGTGTGGCATCCTCTTCCTCTAAGGCAAAACGAGAGGGAATTTTTGCTCAGTCCAAGGCGGTCTGGAGAAAATCGGACCTGGAACAAAGATAAGCAGGCCAAGGAGCCTGCTGCTGCCTCTAAGGCAGCATGAAGGAACGGACCCCTATAGGGGGCAGACTTTCATTCTTCGCCCAGGCGTGGGCAAGAGATGCCCAGGATCCCTAGGCATTGGAATTTATATCCCAGAGATATCTTCTGGATTTCAAAGATTCCCCCCCAAAAAAAGGGGAGATTTCGCCTTTCACAATTATCTGCAAACCAGATAAAGAAGGAGGCATTCTTACATTGTGTACGAGATCCATCCAGTTCCAAGAGAGGAACAGGGACAGAGTTTTTACTCAAATCTGTTTGTGGTTCCCAAGGAGAGGGAACCTTCAGACCTATTTTGGATCTAAAGATCTTAAACAAATTCCTCAGAATTCCGTCATTTAAGATGGAAACTATTCGTACCATCTTAACTATGATCCAGGAGAGTCAATAGAGGACTACAATGGATTTGAAGGATGCTTATCCTCACATTGTGATGCATAAAGATCACCATCGTTTTTCAGGTTTGCCTTTCTAGACAGGCATTACCAGTTTGTAGCTCTTTCCTTTGGGATATCTACAGCCCCAAGAATCTTTATGGAGGTTCTGGGGTCGCTTTGGCGGTCGGGGCATAGAAGTGGCCCCTTATTTAGACGACATCCTGATACAGGCGTCAAACATCCAAATTGCCCAGTCTCATACGGATGTAGTACTGGCATTTCTGAGATCACATGGGTGGAAAGTGAACAAGGAAAGAGTTCTCTATCCCCAATCTCAAGGGTTTCCCTCCTAGGGACTCTGATAGATTCTGTAGAAATGAAAATTTACCTGACGGAGTCCAGGTTGTCAAAGTTTCTAAATTTCTGCCGTGTTTTTTTTCATCCCATCCGCGCCCTTCGGTGGCTCAGTACATGAATGAAATCGGCTTAATGGTAGCGGCAAGGGACATAGTACCGTTTGCACGTCTACATTTCAGACCGCTGCAACTATGCATGCTCAGTCAGAGGAACGGGGATTACACAGATTTGTCCCCCTGTTAAACCTGGACCAAGAGACCAGAGATTCTCTTCTCTGGTGACTATGTCGGGTCCATCTGTCCAAGGGTATGACCTTCCGCAGGTCAGATGGGACAATTGTTACAATAGATGCCAGCCTTTTAGGTTGGGATGCAGTCTGGAACTCCCTGAAGGCTCAGGGATAGTGGACTTAGGAGGAGACCCTCCTTCTAATAAATATTCTGGAACTGGGAGTGATATTCCATGCTCTTCAGACTTGGCCTCAGTTAGCAACTCTGAGGTACATCATTCTCAGTCGGACAATATACACGACTGTGGCTTACATCAGCCATCAAGGGGGAACAGAAGTTCCCTAGCGATGTTAGAAGTCTTACAATAATTCACTGGACAGAGACTCACTCTTGTCTATCAGCTATCCATATCCCAGGTGTTGAGAACTGGGAGGTGGATTTTCTAAGTCGTCAGACTTTTCTTCCGGGGGAGTGGGATTTCCTTCGGAGGTCAAGACCAAGCAGGAGAGGACTTTGGTGTTTTTGACAGCGCCTGCGTAGCCACGCAGGACCTGGTATGCAGATCTGGTGGACATGTCATCCTTTCCATCACAGTCTCTGCTTCTGAGACAGGTCCCTCTACCTCAGGGTCCTTTCAACCATCTAAATAGAATCAATCTGAGATGGACTGCCTGGAGACTGAACGCTTGATGTTATCAAAGCATGGCTTCTCCGAGTCAGTCATTGATACCTTAATACAGACATGAAAGCCTGTCTCTAGGAAAATTGAACATAGATATGGTGTAAATATCTGATTGTTATGAATCCAAGGGTTACTCATGGAGTAAAGTCTGGATTCCCAGGATATTATCTTTTCTCCAAGATGTTTTTGAGAAAAGGGTTGTCAGCTAATTCCTTAAAAGGGGACAGATTTTTACTCTGTCTATTTTTTTTGCACCAGCGTCTGGCAGGTATTCTAGACGTTCAGGCATTTGGTCAGGCCTTGGTTAGATCCAAGCCTGTGTTTAAAACTGTTGCTCCGCCATGGAGCTTAAACCTGATTCTTAAGGTTCTTCAAGAAGTTCCGTTTGAACCTTTTTTGTTCCATAGATATCAATCTTTATCTTGGAAAGTTCCTTTTGGGTAGCTAATTCCTCGACTCGTAGAGTCTCCAAGTTATCTGTGTTACAATGTGATTCTCCTTATCTGGTCCTTCGTACGGATAAGGTAGTCCTGCGTACCAACCTGGGTTTTTTCCTAAGGTGGTATCTAACAAGTACATCACTCAAGAGATAGTTGTTCCATGCTTGTATCCTAATCCTTCCTCAAAGAAGGAACGTCTATTACACAATATTGGACGTGGTTTGTGCTTTAAAGTTTTACTTACAAGCTACTACAGTTTTCATCAAACGTTCACCTTGTTTGTTGTCTATTCTGGACAGAGGAGAGGTCAAAAGACTTCAGCAGCCTCTCTGTCTTTTTGGTTATAAAGCATAATTCATTTAGCTTATGAGACCGCTGGACAGCAGCCTCCTGAAGGGATTACAGCTCATTCTACTAGAGCTGTGGTTTTCACTTGGGCCTTTTTTAAATGTGGCTTCTGTTGAACAGATTTACAAGACGGAGTCTTGGTCTGCGCTTCATACTTTTCAAATTTAACAAATTTGATACCTTGCTTCTTCGGAGGCTATTTTTGGGAGAAAGGGTTTTTTACAGGCAGTGGTAACTTCCATTTAAGTACCTGCCTTGTCCCTCCCATCATCCGTGTACTTTAGCTTTGGTGTTGGTATTCCATAAGTAATGGATGATCCGTGGACTGGATACACTTAACAAGA
This sequence comes from Bombina bombina, assembly GCF_027579735.1. Lineage (NCBI taxonomy): Eukaryota > Metazoa > Chordata > Amphibia > Anura > Bombinatoridae > Bombina > Bombina bombina. Next base: position 1,357,511,717 of record NC_069500.1, read on the forward strand.
GAAAACATAATTTATGCTTACCTGATAAATTTATTTCTCTTGTAGTGTATCCAGTCCACGGCCCGCCCTGTCACTTTAAGGCAGGTAATTTTTTTCATTTGAACTACAGTCACCACTGCACCCTATGGTTTTTCCTTTCTCTGCATGTTTTCGGTCGAATGACCGAATATGGCAGTTAGGGGAGGAGCTATATAGCAGCTTTGCTGTGGGTGGACTCTTGCAGCTTCCTGTTGGGAAGGAGAATATATTCCATAAGTAATGGATGATCCGTGGACTGGATACACTACAAGAGAAATAAATTTATCAGGTAAGCATAAATTATGTTTTTCTCCATCTCCTATTTTTAAGAAAATTTTTCCTATAGCTATTAAGGAGTCATGACAAATGGTTCCTAAAGTGGAAGGAACTATTTCACTTTGGCTAAGAGGACCACTATTCCCATAGAAGATAGTTGTTCTTTTAAGGATCCAATGGATAAGAAATTGGAGGCGTGTGTTGCTACTGTTACCAGCACTGCAGCTTACTGGTTTGATGCCTTGTCTGATTCTATTCAGACAGATACTCCTCTTGAGGAGATCCAGGACAGGATTAAGGCTCTTAAGTTAGTCAATTCCTTTATTACGGATGCTTCCTTACAGGTTATTAAACTGGGATCAAAAATGTCTGGTTTTGTGGTTCTAGCTCGCAGAGCCCTTTAGTTAAAATCCTGGTCTGCGGGTGTATCTTCTAATTCTAAGTTATTAGCTATTCCCTACATGGGTAAGACCTTGTTTGGGCCTGGTTTCACTGAAATTATTTCAGATATCACAGGAGGAAAGGGATCTTTTCTTCCTCAGGATAAGAAGAATAAGCAGAAAGGGCGTCAGAGTAATTTTCGTTCCTTTCGTAACTTTAGAGGTAAACCCTCCACTTCCTCTTCCAAGCAGGAACTATCCAAGTCTTCCTGAAAGTCTGGTCAGTCTTGTAGACAAGGGGAAACAGTCTAAGAAACCTGCAGCTGACTCCAAGTCAGTATAAAGGGTTGGCCCCCGATCCAGGAACGGATCAAGTAGGTTGCAGGCTTTCTCAATTTGCTCAGGGTGGGATATGAGATATCCCAGACCTGTGGGGCGTGGAAATTGTATCTCAGGGGTACAAGATAGAATTCAAGACTTTTCCTCCCAGAGGCAGGTTTCTTCTCTCAGGATTATCTTTAGACCAGATAAAGAGAGAGGCCTTCTTAAATTGTATCAAGGATCTTTTTGCCCAGAGAGTTATAGTTCCAGTTCCTCCGCAGGAACAGGGTCTGGGATTTTATTTAAATCTGTTTGTGGTTCCCAAGAAAGAGAGGACTTCCAGACCTATTTTAGACCTAAAATGTTTAAACAAGTTCCTCAGATTACCGTCCTTCAAGATGGAGACTATACGTTCCATTCTTCCCTTGGTTCAAGAGGGTCAGTTCATGAAAACCATAGACCTAAAGAATGCGTACCTTCATGTTCCCATCCACAGGGATCATCACAAGTTTCTGAGATTCGCTTTTCTAGACAAGCACTTTCAGTTTGTGGCTCTTCCATTCGGCCTTGCCACAGCTCCCAGAATTTTCTCAAAGGTCCTGGGGGCTCTTTTGGCGGTAATCCGGTCTCGGGGCATTGTAGTGGCATTATATCTGGACGACATTCTGGTTCAAGTGCCGTCTTTTCAACAAGCAAACTCTCATACGGAGATCTTGTTGTCCTTTCTTCGCTCCCACGGTTGGAAGGTGAATTTGGGAAAGAGTTCTCTGATTCCAGAAAAACAGAGATCTTCGGCTCTTGTCCTTAAGTCCTCCCCTCGGCCGTCAGTGGCTCTATGTATGGAGGTAATTGTTCTGATGGTAGCTTCATCATTCAGTTTGCTCAGTTCCATCTCAGACCTCTGCAGTTATGCATGTTAAGGCAATGGAACTGGGACTATGCATTTCTGTCTCTCCAAATAATTCTATATCAGCCCGACAAGGGACTCTCTTCTGTGGTGGTTGTCTCAGGAGCACCTCTCCCAGGGAACTTGCTTTCACAGACCTTCCTGGGTGATTGTTACCACGGATGCCAGCTTTCTAGGTTGGGGAGCAATTTGGGGGTCATTAAAGACTCAGGGTCTTTGGACTCGGGAGGAGTCAGTTCTCCCTATAAACATTCTAGAACTTAGAGCAATTTTCAATGCTCTACTGGCCTGGCCTCAGTTAGCCTTAGCCCGGTTTATCAGGTTCCAGTCGGACAACATAACATGTGGTTTACATCAACCACCAGGGGGGAACTCAGAGTTCCTTGGCCATGAAAGAGGTGGCCTGTATAATCCAGTAGGCGGAGTCTCACAACTGTTGTCTTTCTGTGATCCACATCCCAGGAGTGGACAATTGGGAGGTGGATTTTCTGAGCTGACAGACCTTTCCATCCGGAAGTATTTTCCAGTTTAATCCTCAATTGGGGGCAGCCAGAACTGGAATCATGGCTTCTCGGCAGAATGCCAAGCTTCTGAAGTACAGCTCAAGGGATCCACAGGCTTTCTTGATAGATGCTCTGGCGGTCCCTTGGAACTTCCGTCTAGCATACATATTTCCTCCATTCGCTCTCCTGCCAAGAGTCATTGCTCGGATCAAGCAGGAGAGGTGATTCTCATAGCATCGGTGTGGTCTTGCAGGATCTGGTATGCAGATCTAGTGGAAATGTCATCTCTCCCATCCGTGGAGACTCCCTCTGAGGAAGGACCTTCTACTTCAGGGTCTCTTTCTTCATCCAAATCTCATTTCTCTGAAGCTGACTGCTTGGAGATTAAACGCTTGACTTAATCTAAGCGTGGGTTTTCAGAGTCGATCATTAAGACCATGATTCAGGCTCGTAAGCCTGTGACAAGAAAGATTTACTATAAGATATGGCGTAAATATCTGTATTGGTGTGAATCCAGAGGCTACTCTTGGAGTAGAGTCAGGATTTCTAGGATCTTGTCTTTTCTCCAGGAGGGTCTGGAGAAGGGTTTGTCAGCTAGTACTCTGTAAGGTCAGATTTCTGCATTGTCTATTTTGTTGCATAATCGTTTGGCGGATGCGCCAGATGTGCAATCTTTTTGTCAGGCCTTAGTTAGGATCAGGCCTGTGTTTAAGCCTGTTACTCCTCACTGGAGTCTTAACCTTGTTGTTAGAGTTTTAAAGCGGGCTCCATTTGAACCTATGAATCCGAATTCCTTAGATATTAAGATGTTTGCTTGGAAGGTTTTGTTTCTTGTTGCTATTTCTTCTGCTCGGAGAGTTTCAGAACTCTCGGCTCTGCAGTTTGATTCTCCTTATCTTATTTTTCAATCTGATAAGGTGGTTCTACGTACTAAATTAGGTTTCCTACCTAAGGTTGTTTCAAACAAGAATATTAATCAGGAGATCGTGGTTCCTTCTTTGTGTCCTAATCCTTCTTCTCCTAAGGAGCGTTTGTTGTACAAGCTAGATGTTGTACGTGCATTGCAGTTTTATCTTCAGGCGACTAAGGACTTTCGTCAGTCTTCTGCTTTGTTTGTTTTTCTGGGAAGCGCAAGGGTCAGAAAGAAGCGCAAGGTTCAGAAAGCTATGGCTACTTCTCTTTCTCTTTGGCTAAGGAGTATTATTCATTTGACTTATGAGACTACTGGACAGCAACCTCCTGAGAGAATCACTGCTCATTCCACGAGGGTTGTTTCTTCTTCTTAGGCATTTAAAAATGAAGCTTCTGTGGAACAGATTTGCAAAGCTGCAACTTGGTCCTCTTTGCATACTTTTTCAAAGTTTTATAAATGTGATACTTTTGCCTCAGCTGAGGCTTCTTTTGGGAGAAGGGTTCTTCAGGCAGTGGTGCCTTCAGTTTAGGTCTACCTGTCTTGTCCCTCCCTTATCATCTGTGTCCTCTAGCTTGGGTATTGATTCCCACTAGTAATTGATGACTCCGTGGACTCACCATATCTTAGGAAAAAAAACATAATTTATGCTTACCTGATATGAATGTATTTATTTCCGGATATGGTGAGTCCACGGCCCACCCTTTATTTAAGACAGTTATTTTTTCTAAAACCTCAGGCACCTCTACACTTTTGTGTTATCTTCTTTTTCCATTTTTCCTTCGGACGAATGACTGGGGATTATGGGTAAGGGAAGTTACATAAATAGCAGCTTTGCTGTAGTGCTCTTTGCTTCCTCCTGCTGGCCAGGAGTGATATTCCCACTAGTAATTGATGATTCCGTGGTTTGTGTTTTTTTGAGCGCATAGTCGATCGGTCAAATTGTTCAGTTTTTTACTGTGGGGATTTACCCATTTCTTTCATGTAAGTGGCAAGAGTCCATGAACTAGTGATGCATGGGATATACATTCCTACCAGGAGGGGCAAAGTTACCCAAACCTCAAATGCCAATAAATACACCTCCCACCACACTCACACCTTAGTTTTACAAATGTTGCCTCCTATGGAGGTGGTGAAGTAAGTTTGTGCTTGATTTCTTCTATGATAAGTAGTGATGTCGCAAACATAAACATTTTGAGTTCGCGAACGGCGAACGCGAACTTCCCCAAATGTTCGCGAACCGGGCGAACCGCCATAGACTTCAATAGGCAGGTAAATTTTAAAACCCACAGGGACTCTTTCTGGCCACAATAGTGATGGAAAAGTTGTTTCAAGGGGACTAACACCTGGACTGTGGCATGCCGGAGGGGGATCCATGGCAAAACTCCCATGGAAAATTACATAGTTGATGCAGAGTCTGGTTTTAATCCACAAAGGGCATAAATCACCTAACATTCCTAAATTGTTTGGAATAACGTGCTTTAAAACATCAGGTATGATGTTGTATTGATCAGGTAGTGTAAGGGTTACGCCCGCTTCACAGTGCGCAGTGTAGGTGATATACCTGCCCTGACCATGCTTTGCAGACCAGGTATCAGTGGTCAGATGGACCCTTGCCCCAACACTGTGTGCCAGACATGCCATTATAGAAGACTTATGTGGCTTTGGCGTTGCTTTTTGGTAATTAGAAGGCTGCTAAATGCCACTGCGCACCACACGTGTTTTATGCTCAGCAGTGAAGGGGTTAATTAGGGAGCATGTAGGGAGCTTGTAGAGTTAATTTTAGCTTAAGTGTAGTGTAGTAGACAACCCAAAGTATTGATCTAGGCCCATTTTGGTATATTTCATGCCACCATTTCACCGCCAAATGCGATCAAATTTAAAAAAAAAACTTACATTTTTTTTAGCAATTTTAGGTTTCTCACAGAAATTAATTACAAACAGCTTGTGCAATTATGGCACAAAAGGTTGTAAATGCTTCTCTGGGATCCCCTTTGTTCAGAAATAGCTGACATATATGACTTTGGCGTTGCTTTCTGGTAATTAGAAGGCCGCTAAATGCTGCTGCGCATCACACGTGTATCATGGCTAGCAGTGAAGGGGTTAATTAGGTAGTTTGTAGGGAGCTTGCAGGGTTAATTTTAGCTTTAGTGTAGAGATCAGCCTCCCACCTGACACATCAGACCCCCTGATCCCTCCCAAACAGCTCCCTTCCCTTCCCCACCCCACAATTGTCCCTGCCATCTTAAGTACTGGCAGAAAGTCTGCCAGTACTAAAATAAAAGGTTTTTAAAATTTTTTATTTTGTTAGCATATTTACATATGCTGTGGTGTAGCATCCCCTCTTAGCCCCCAACCTCCCTGATCCCCCCAAAACATCTCTCTAACCCTCCCCATCTGCCTTATTGGCAGCCATCTTGGGTACTGGCAGCTGTCTGCTATTATTTCACAGTCAAAAAAGTGTTGTTTTTTTAAAATGTACACTATTGTTACACCAGATATGAGTGGTGGCACTGGGCAAGTGGGCACAGTATACGCTGTGAGCCTGACACACACGCTGGCAGGCAGGCAACTGCAATTAGATTACACAGGAAAAAAAAAAAAAAGCAGACTGATGTTCTAGCCCTATAAAGGGCTTTTTGGGGTGCTGTCCTTACAGCAGAGATCAGATGAGTCCTTCAGGACTGTAGTGGACACTGAATACACTAGCCTAGCTATCGATTTCCCTATTAAATCATCCTAGCTACACTGTCCCTCCTCTCACTAAGGCCTAGATTTAGAGTTCGGCGGTAGCCGTCAAAACCAGCGTTAGAGGCTCCTAACGCTGGTTTTGGCCGCCCGCTGGTATTTGGAGTCAGTGATTAAAGGGTCTAACGCTCACTTTACAGCCGCGACTTTTCCATACCGCAGATCCCCCTACGCCATTTGCGTAGCCTATCTTTTCAATGGGATCTTCCTAACGCCGGTATTTAGAGTCGTTTCTGCAGTGAGCGTTAGAGCTCTAACGACAAGATTCCAGCCGCCTGAAAATAGCAGGAGTTAAGAGCTTTCTGGCTAACGCCGGTTTATAAAGCTCTTAACTACTGTACCCTAAAGTACACTAACACCCATAAACTACCTATGTACCCCTAAACCGAGGTCCCCCCACATCGCCGACACTCGATTAAAAATTTTAACCCCTAATCTGCCGACCGCCACCTACGTTATACTTATGTACCCCTAATCTGCTGCCCCTAACACCGCCGACCCCTGTATTATATCTATTAACCCCTAACTTGCCCCCCACAACGTCGCCGCAAGCTACTTAAAATAATTAACCCCTAATCTTCCGACCGCAAATCGCCGCCACCTACGTTATCCCTATGTACCCCTAATCTGCTACCCCTAACATCGCCGACCCCTATGTTATATTTATTAACCCCTAATCTGCCCCCCTCAACGTCGCCGACACCTACCTACACTTATTAACCCCTAATCTGCCGAGCGGACCTGAGCGCTACTATAATAAAGTTATTAACCCCTAATCCGCCTCACTAACCCTATCATAAATAGTATTAACCCCCTAATCTGCCCTCCCTAACATCGCCGACACCTACCTTCAATTATTAACCCCTAATCTGCCGACCGGAGCTCACCGCTATTCTAATAAATGTATTAACCCCTAAAGCTAAGTCTAACCCTAACACTAACACCCCCCTAAGTTAAATATAATTTTTATCTAACGAAATAAATTAACTCTTATTAAATAAATAATTCCTATTTAAAGCTAAATACTTACCTGTAAAATACATCCTAATATAGCTACAATATAAATTATAATTATATTATAGCTATTTTAGGATTAATATTTATTTTACAGGCAACTTTGTAATTATTTTAACCAGGTACAATAGCTATTAAATAGTTAAGAACTATTTAATAGTTACCTAGTTAAAATAATAACAAATTTACCTGTAAAATAAATCCTAACCTAAGATATAATTAAACCTAACACTACCCTATCAATAAAATAATTAAATAAACTACCTACAATTACCTACAATTAACCTAACACTACACTATCAATAAATTAATTAAACACAATTGCTACAAATAAATAAAATTAAATAAACTATCTAAAGTACAAAAAATAAAAAAGAACTAAGTTACAGAAAATAATAAAATATTTACAAAGATAAGAAAAATATTACAACAATTTTAAACTAATTACACCTACTCTAAGCCCCCTAATAAAATAACAAAGCCCCCCAAAATAAAAAATTCCCTACCCTATTCTAAAATACAAATATTACAAGCTCTTTTACCTTACCAGCCCTGAACAGGGCCCTTTGCGGGGCATGCCCCAAGAATTTCAGCTCTTTTGCCTGTAAAAAAAAACATACAATACCCCCCCCCAACATTACAACCCACCACCCACATACCCCTAATCTAACCCAAACCCCCCTTAAATAAACCTAACACTACCCCCCTGATGATCTTCCTACCTTGTCTTCACCATGCCAGGTTCACCGATCCGTCCTGGCTCCAAGATCTTCATCCAACCCAAGCGGGGGCTAGACATCCACTGAAGAAGTCCAGAAGAGGGTCCAAAGTCTTCCTCCTATCCGGCAAGAAGAGGACATCCGGACCGGCAAACATCTTCTCCAAGCGGCATCTTCTATCTTCTTCCATCCGATGACGACCGGCTCCATCTTGAAGACCTCCAGCGCGGATCCATCCTCTTCTTCCGACGACTAGACGACGAATGACGGTTCCTTTAAGGGACGTCATCCAAGATGGCGTCCCTCGAATTCCGATTGGCTGATAGGATTCTATCAGCCAATCGGAATTAAGGTAGGAATTTTCTGATTGGCTGATGGAATCAGCCAATCAGAATATAGTTCAATCCGATTGGCTGATCCAATCAGCCAATCAGATTGAGCTCGCATTCTATTGGCTGTTCCGATCAGCCAATAGAATGCGAGCTCAATCTGATTGGCTGATTGGATCAGCCAATCGGATTGAACTATATTCTGATTGGCTGATTCCATCAGCCAATCAGAAAATTCCTACCTTAATTCCGATTGGCTGATAGAATCCTATCAGCCAATCGGAATTCGAGGGACGCCATCTTGGATGACGTCCCTTAAAGGAACCGTCATTCGTCGTCTAGTCGGCGGAAGAAGAGGATGGATCCGCGCTGGAGGTCTTCAAGATGGAGCCGGTCGTCATCGGATGGAAGAAGATAGAAGATGCCGCTTGGAGAAGATGTTTGCCGGTCCGGATGTCCTCTTCTTGCCGGATAGGAGGAAGACTTTGGACCCTCTTCTGGACTTCTTCAGTGGATGTCTAGCCCCCGCTTGGGTTGGATGAAGATCTTGGAGCCAGGACGGATCGGTGAACCTGGCATGGTGAAGACAAGGTAGGAAGATCATCAGGGGGGTAGTGTTAGGTTTATTTAAGGGGGGTTTGGGTTAGATTAGGGGTATGTGGGTGGTGGGTTGTAATGTTGGGGGGGGGCTATTGTATGTTTTTTTTTACAGGCAAAAGAGCTGAAATTCTTGGGGCATGCCCCGCAAAGGGCCCTGTTCAGGGCTGGTAAGGTAAAAGAGCTTGTAATATTTGTATTTTAGAATAGGGTAGGGAATTTTTTATTTTGGGGGGCTTTGTTATTTTATTAGGGGGCTTAGAGTAGGTGTAATTAGTTTAAAATTGTTGTAATATTTTTCTTATCTTTGTAAATATTTTATTATTTTCTGTAACTTAGTTCTTTTTTATTTTTTGTACTTTAGATAGTTTATTTAATTTTATTTATTTGTAGCAATTGTGTTTAATTAATTTATTGATAGTGTAGTGTTAGGTTAATTGTAGGTAATTGTAGGTAGTTTATTTAATTATTTTATTGATAGGGTAGTGTTAGGTTTAATTATATCTTAGGTTAGGATTTATTTTACAGGTAAATTTGTTATTATTTTAACTAGGTAACTATTAAATAGTTCTTAACTATTTAATAGCTATTGTACCTGGTTAAAATAATTACAAAGTTGCCTGTAAAATAAATATTAATCCTAAAATAGCTATAATATAATTATAATTTATATTGTAGCTATATTAGGATGTATTTTACAGGTAAGTATTTAGCTTTAAATAGGAATCATTTATTTAATAAGAGTTAATTTATTTTGTTAGATAAAAATTATATTTAACTTAGGGGGGTGTTAGTGTTAGGGTTAGACTTAGCTTTAGGGGTTAATACATTTATTAGAATAGCGGTGAGCTCCGGTCGGCAGATTAGGGGTTAATAATTGAAGGTAGGTGTCGGCGATGTTAGGGAGGGCAGATTAGGGGTTAATACTATTTATGATAGGGTTAGTGAGGCGGATTAGGGGTTAATAACTTTATTATAGTAGCGCTCAGGTCCGCTCGGCAGATTAGGGGTTAATAAGTGTAGGCAGGTGTCGGCGACGTTGTGGGGGGCAGATTAGGGGTTAATAAATATAACATAGGGGTCGGCGATGTTAGGGCAGCAGATTAGGGGTACATAGGGATAACGTAGGTGGCGGCGGTTTACGGAGCGGCAGATTAGGGGTTAAAAGTGTAATGCAGGGGTCAGCGATAGCGGGGGCGGCAGATTAGGGGTTAATAAGTGTAAGGGTAGGGGTGTTTAGACTCGGGGTACATGTTAGAGTGTTAGGTGCAGACGTAGGAAGTGTTTCCCCATAGGAAACAATGGGGCTGCGTTAAGAGCTGAACGCTGCTTTTTTGCAGGTGTTAGGTTTTTTTTCAGCTCAAACAGCCCCATTGTTTCCTATGGGAGAATCGTGCACGAGCACGTTTTTGATGCCGGCCGCGTCCGTAAGCAACTCTGGTATCGAGAGTTGCATTTGCGGTAAATATGCTCTACGCTCCTTTTTTGGAGCCTAACGCAGCATTTGTTTGAACTCTCGATACCAGAGTTAAATTTATGGTGCGGCCAGAAAAAAACCCGCGGAGCGTTAACAGCCCTTTTACCGCCGAACTCCAAATCTAGGCCTAAGAATGCAGCTTCCGAATGAATCTAAAATGGATGCTGTCCAGGAGGTGGGAGGGTCTGGGAGGGAGGGTCTGCTGCTGATTGGCTGGAATGTGTCTTCTGACTGTGAGGTACAGGGTCAAAGTTTACTCAATGATGAGGAATAGGGGGCGGATCGAACATCGCATATGTTCGCCGTCCACGGCGAACGCGAACATGCTATGTTCGCCAGGAACTATTCGCCGGCAAACTATTCGTGACATCACTAATGATGAGCGCTTCTAAGCATTTTGAAGCACAATTCCTCTCAGAGTACAGTGTTTGTCAGAGGGATGTGAAGAGAGTATCGCCTGTTGATTTTTATGGTTTCACTCATGAGAAATCTTTTCAAGGGTTCTCTGTTATTGGTCATAGGGATTCATCTCCTACCTCCCTTTTCAGATCGACAATATACTCTTATACCATTACCTCTGCTGATAGTTTTCAGTACTGGTTTGGCTGTCTGCTATATGTGGATGGGTGTCTTTCGGTAAGTATTTATCATTGTTTAAGAGACTCTCAGCTATGTTTGGCGTTTTATGTATTTATATAACGTTTTAAATATATGTATTTACTTATATTTGCCATGAGTCAGTTATTTCCCTTTGCAGTCTAACAGTTTCAGTATGGGAATTATGTTTTAGGCATTTATTTTATTACCTGGGGTTTTGTCTTTTTTTCTAATTTGACTTGTTTTTCCTTAATTTTGCAGGCATATCTAGGCTTGCAAGGGCGCAAAATGCTGTTATTTATTGCGTAATTTTTGTAGTGAAATTTTTTTGCAGCAAATTTGCGTCTATAGTGTTGCACGTTTCATCATTTCCTGTGTCTTTATTGACGTTAGGTTGTTTGGCGCAAAGTCGCGCTTGTTATGACGCGAGTTGCATCATTTCCCCATGTTGGTTGGTGCCAAAAAAAATTCACTTCCCTTTGCGTCGTGCGTCATACTTGGCGCCAAATATTTTTTTGAGTTTATATTACCCCACTTCCTTTATGCTTCTTGCTCTCTTTATATTCTAGAGGACTATGCTGTTTTCTTTTCTGCCTATTTAGCATATGCATTTTTTCCCATTCCTGAAACTGCTATATGAGGAAATTGGATATTTTGTTTAAATGTAATTTTTTTCTTTTACATTTTGCAAGATGTCTCAGTCTGATCCTGTCTCAGAAGCTACTGTAGGAACCATGCTGCCTGAACACAGTTCTACCAAAGCTAAGTGTATCTGTTGTAAGCAAGCTGAGATTATATCTCCGACTATATCATGTAACAATTGTCATGATAAGCTTTTGCATGCCGATAATGTTTCTATTAGTACTAGTACAGCGTCTGTTGTTCCCTCAACATCCAATGTACATGATATCCCTGTTGATATAAAGAATGATATTGCTGATGCAATACAGAAGGCTATGTCAGCTATTTCACCTTCTAATAAATGTAAAAGGTCTTTTAAAACTTCTCATACAACTAATGAAATTTGTAATGACCGACAACATACTGAAATATCCTCCTCTGAAGAGGATCTCTCTGGTTCAGAAGATCCTACTTCAGACATTGAAATTGATAAATCTTCTTATCTTTTTAAGATTGAATATATTCGGTCTTTGTTGAAAGAAGTATTGGTTACTTTGGGTATTGAGGAGTCTGGTCCTCTTGATAACAAAACCAGTAGATGTTTAAATTCTATTTTTTAAACCTCCTGTGATTACTCCTGAGGTTTTCCCTGTCCCAGATGTGGTTTCTGATGTGATTGCTAAGGAATGGTCTAAACCTGGTGCTTCTTTTAATACTGCTTCTAGGTTTAAGAAGTTATATCCTTTACCAGTGGCTAATTTGGAGTTTTGGGGAAAAGTCCCTAAGGTTGATGGGGCTATTTCTACTCTTGCCAAACGTACTACTATTCCTATGGAAGATAGTTATTCTTTTAAGGATCCTTTAGATAGGAAGATTGAATCTTATTTACAAATAATATTGAATCTTATTTACATTCTGGTTATATTCTCTATATCTCTATATGTTGCGGCTGCATCATCTTTTTGGTTGGATAGCTTAGCACAACAGATCCTGATTTGTCTAGCATTGTTTGTTTCAACATGCTAATCATTTTATCTGGATGCTATTTTTGATATCATCAAGATTGATGTTAAATCTATGTCTTTAGCTATTTTAGCTAGAAGAGCTTTATGGCTTAAATCATGGAGTGCTGACATGGTATCTAAATCTAGATTACTATGTCTATCTTTCCAGGGTAATAATTTATTTGGTTCTCAATTGGATTCTATTATTTCCACTATCACTGTGGGGAAGGGAGTTTTTTTGCCCCAAGATAAAAAATCTAAGGGTAAATCTAAAGCTTCTAATAGTTTTCGTTCCTTTCGTCAGAATAGAGAACAGAAAACCACTCCTTCCCCTAAGGACTCGGGTTCCAATTGGAAGCCATCTTCAAGCCTTATAAGAAACCAAAGCCAGTCCTCAAGACTGCATGAAGGTGCGGCCCTCAATCCAGTTCAACTGGTGGGGGGCAGATTTGAAATTATTTCAAAACATTTGGGCAGATTCTGTGCAGAATCAGTGGATTCAGAGCATTGTCTCTCAAGGGTATTGAATTGGTTTCAAAATAAGACCTCCTGTGAGAAGATTCTTTCTCTCTCATGTTCCAACAAATCCTGTGAAAGCTCAGGCTTTTCTGAAGTGTGTTTCAGATCTGGAGCTTTCAGGGGTGATTATACCAGTTCTGCTTCAGGAACAGGGTCTGGGTTTTTATTCAAATGTATTCATTCAGACCAATTCTGGATCTAAAGTTTTTGAATGGTTTTGTAAGGGTCCCAACTTTCAAAATGGTGACTATAAGCACTATTCTGCCTTTTATTCAGCAAGGTCATTACATGTCCACAATAGACTTACAGGACGCTTATCTTCACATTCCGATTTATCCAGATCACTATCGGTATCTGAGATTCTCTTTTCAAGACAAGCATTACCAATTTGTCGCTCTTCCATTTGGCCTAGCGACAGCTCCAAGAATCTTTTCAAAGTTTCTCGGTGCCCTTCTATCTGTAATCAGAGAGCAGGGTATTGTGGTGTTTCCTTATTTGGACGATATCTTGGTACTGGATCAATCTTTTCATTTAGCATAATTTTACACAAATCAAATAGTGTTGTTTCTTGAAAGACATGGTTGGAGGATCAATTTACCAAAGAGTTTCTTGATTCCTCAGACAAGGGTCACCTTTTTAGGTTTCCAGATAGATTCAGTGTCCATGACTATTTAACAGACAAGAGACAAATAAAATTTATTTCAGCCTGTCGAAACCTTCAGTCTTGTTCATTCAGAATTGATATTCTTAAATCCCAGCATTCTACTCTCTTTAACTTGGTGGTTAGACCATCATTGTATTGTTCAAGGGGCCTCTTTTGTTCGTCCTTCCTGAACTGTAGTCTCAACAGATGCAAGTCTTTCAGGTTGGGGAGCTGTCTGGGGGTCTTTGACAGCACAAGGGGTTTGGAATCCTCTAGAGGCGAGGTTACCAATCAAAATCTTAGAACTCTGTGCTATTTTCCGGACTCTTCAGGCTTAGGGGCCCTATTTATCAAACTCCGAATGGAGCTTGTGCGTCTGTGTTTCTGGTGAGTCTTCAGACTCGCCAAAAACAGCTGTTATGAAGCAGCGGTCTAAAGACCGTTGCTCCATAACCCTGTCCGTCTGCTCTGAGCTGGCGGACAGGAATCGTTTTTTCATCAGGATCTCAAATCGCTAAATTTGAAGGCATGGAAATTTAACGCTTAGTGCTTAGTCATAGAGGTTTCTCTGACTTAGTGATTAATACTATGTTGCAGGTCTGTTTCAAGGAAGATTTATTATCGGGTTTGGAAAACCTATATTTCATGTTGTTCTTCTCATAAATTCTCTTGGCATTCTTTTAGAATTTCTAGAATTATTCAGTTTCTTCAGGACGGTTTGGATAAAGACTTGTCTGCAAGCACTTTGAAGGGTCAAATCTTTGCTCTTTCAGTTTTATTTCATAAAAAGATTGCTAAACTTCCTGATATTCACTGTTTTGTTTAGGCTTTGATCCGTATCAAGCCTGTCATTAAATCTATTTCTTCTCCTTGGAGTCTTAATTTGGTTTTGAAGGTTTTGCAGGCTCCTCCTTTTGAACCTATGCATTCTTTGGATTTTAAAATACATTCTTGGAAAGTATTGTTCCTTTTGGCTATCTCTTCTGCTAGAAGAGTTTCTGAATTGTCTGCTCTCTCTTGTGAGTCTCCTTTTCTGATTTTCCATCAGAATAAAGCTGTTTTACGGACTTCATTTAAATTTCTTCTTAAGGTTGTGAATTCTAAAAACATTAGTAGGGAAATTGTTGTTCCTTCCTTTTGTCCGAATCCTAAGAATTCTCTTGAGAAATTGTTACACTCTTTGGATTTGGTAAGAGCTTTGAAATACTATGTTGAGGCTACTTTTCAGGAAGACTTCTAGTCTATTTGTTGTCTTTTCTGGTTCTAGGAAAGGTCAGAAAGGCTTACTTGGTGGTGTGGCAGGCTCCGCCTCAGAGAATTACGGCTCATTCCACTTCTTGGGCTTTTAAGAATGAAATGGTAAAATTTAGTAAATGTATACAAAGAAGACCATTTATTTTATACCTCCCTCTCTAGTGACTCTTCTGTGGACCTCCACATCTTGGGTATTTTATCCCATACGTCACTAGCTCATGGACTCTTGCCATTTACATGAAAGAAAACATAATTTATGTAAGAACTTACCTTATAAATTAATTTCTTTCATAATGGCAAGAGTCCATGAGGCCCACCCTGTTTTTGGTGGTTATATTTTTTTGTATTAAAGCACAATATTATTTCAAGTTCCTATTTTTTGAATGCTTTTTTACTTCTTTTTACACCTCACTACTTTGTTATATGTTAAACTAAGTTGTGAGTGTGGTGGGAGGTATATTTATAGGCATTTGAGGTTTGGGTAACTTTGATCCTCCTGGTAGGAATGTATATCCCATACGTAACTGTCTCATGGACTCTTGCCATTATGAAAGAAATGAATTTATCAGGTAAGTTCTTACATAAATTATGTTTTTTTTTTCATAGCAGGTAGGTGCCTCAGTTAAGACTGAGGTGTGGGGTATCCTGAGGTTTGTGTTTTTTTTGAGCGCATAGTCGATCAGTCAAATTGTTCAGTTTTTTACTGTGGGGATTTATCCAAGTTAGTAAGGAGTATCCTAACAAAAAATTTATTACGCAAAATCAGTTTACTGGGATTATGTCTGATATGGAGCAAGAACCTGCTCAGATGAATGCCTGTCTTTTGTGCTTAGAAGCTCAGATTGCTTCACCTATGCAATTTTTTTCCTCATGTGTTAAGAAGACTTTACAGTGTAAAGAAAAGATTTTTATTGCTGAGCCTAATGTCTCTCAGGATGATGTTGTTCAAGTAATTCCACAGCCTTCTCCTGTAACATCCCATGCCTCAACAGCATCCCATGCAGTGCCCTGCAGTTTCTCTATAACTCCTAGTGGAGTATATTTGAAAGCAGAGATTGCCACTCAATTTTCTTCAGCGGTATCCGCAGCGTTAGCTGCCTTTCCTAGATTAAAGGGAACATGCAAGTGAAAGTCAGATCGCAAGATTTCTGATTCCAGTAATGTTTCACAGATGGCTCTTCCTCTTAAATCTGATGAGGAAGATTCATCAGGAATTTCTGAGGATGAAATCTCAGATTCAGACAGTATAATTCCTTCGTCTGAAGATGGAGTCTCCTACAGATTTAAGCTTGAACACCTTCATGTTTTGTTAAAGGAGGTTTTGTCTACGTTTGATGAATCAGACATCCCTGTCATTGTTCATCCTAAGAAATCTAGTAAACTTAATAATTACTTTGAGGTTCCTCCCTCTAAGGAGGTTTTTCTGGTTCCAGACCATGCTGTAGATATTATTACACAGGAGTGGGATAAGCCAGGGGTATCTTTTTCCCCATCTCCCATTTTTAAAAAGATTTTTCCAGTTGCTGACTGGCTAATTCCTTTATTTCTGACACTATCTTGCAGGTGATTAGGCTGGGAGCCAAGTCATCTAGTTTTGCTGTGCTAGGCCGCAGGGCTTTGTGGCTGAAGTCTTGGTCAGCAGATGTCTCATCTAAGGTCAAGCTTTTGGCACTTCCTTACAAGGCTAAGACATTGTTTCGTCCTGGTCTAGCAGAAATTATTTCTGATGTTATGGGGGGAAAAGGGTCTTTTCTACCTCAAGATAGGAAGAATAGAATGAAAGGACGTCAGAGTAATTTTCATTCCTTTCATAGCTTCAATGGTAAGTCTTCCTCTTCTTCTGCCAAGCAGGAACAGTCTAAGCCTTCTTGGAAGCCCAGTCAGTCTTGGAACAAGGGGAAGCGACCAAAGAAACCCACAGCTGACTCTAAATCAGCATGCAGAGTTTGCCCCCGATCTGGGAGCGGATTAAGTGGGGGCATACTTTCACTTTTTTCCCAAGCATGGATACGAAATGTCCCAGATCCCTGGGCTGTGGACATAGTATCTCAGGGTTACAAATTGGAATTCAAGACCTTTCCTCCCATTGGCAGGTTCCACCTACCTCTTAAGATTATCTGTAGACCAGATAAAGAGAGAGGCATTCTTGAAATGTGTTCAGGATCTTTTCTCCCTGGGAGTGAATGTTCCAGTTCCAGTTCCAGTTCAGGAACATGGTCTAGGTTTCTATTCCAATCTGTTCGCAGTTCCCAAAAAAGAGGGGACTTTCTGACCTATTCTGGACCTGAAATGTCTAAACAAGTTTCTCAGAGTACCATCCTTCAAGATGGAGACTATCCGCTTCATTCTTCCTTTAGTGCAAGAGGATCAGTACATGACGACTACAGACCTAAAGGATGCGTACCTTCATAGTCCCATTCACGGGGATCATCACAAGTTTCTGAGATTTGCCTTTCTAGACAAACACTTTCAGTTTGTAACTCTTCTGTTTGGCCTTGCCACAGCTCCCAGAATTTTCTCAAAGGTTCTGGGGGCTCTCTTGGCAGTGGTCAGGGCTCTTGGTATTGCTGTAGTGCCATATCTGGACAACATCTTGGTTCAGGCGCCATCCTTGCAACAAGCAAACTCTCATACAGAGATCTTGTTGTCTTTTCTACGTTTCCATGGATGGAAGTGAATCTTGGGAAAGAGTTCCCTTGTCCCAGCTACAAGAGTAGTTTTCTTAGGGACTATAATAGATTCTATTGATGAAAATATTTTTTACGGAGGTCAGAAAAGCCAAAATTATTTTGTCTTGCCTCTATCTTCAGTCTGCTGTTCGACCATCAGTAGCTCAATGTATGGAGGTAATTGGTATGATGGTTGCTTCCATTGACATCATTCCCTTTGTTTGATTCCATTTAAGAGCTTTGCAGTTATGCATGCTTAGTCAATGGAATGGAGACCATGCGGATCTGTCTCAGAGGATAGATCTAGATTGGTCGACAAGAGAATCCCTCCCGTGGTGGCTTTTTTGGGAAAATCTGTCTCAGGGCACATGCTTTCGGAGACCTTCCTGGGTGACTGTGACCATGGACGCCAGCCTGTTGGGCTGGGGTGCAGCTTGGAACTCCTTAAAGGCACAGGGACTCTGAACTCGAGAGGAGTCTGCTCTCCCCATCAACATCTTGGAGTTGAGAGCGTTTTTCAATGATCTGATGCCTTGGCCTCAGTTGTCCTTATCCCGGTTTATCAGGTTTCAGTCAGACAACATAACCTCAGTGGCTTACATCAACCACCAGGGAGGAACTCGGAGTTCCTTAGCCATGAAGGAGGTGACTCAGATTATTCAGTGGGCGGAAGCTCACAATTGTTGTCTATCTGCCATCCACATTCCAGGAGTGAACAACTGGGAAGCGGATTTTCTGAGCAAATATACTTTTTATCCCAGGAAGTGGGAACTCCACCTGGAGGATTTCTCCAGCTTAACCCTCAGATGGGGGGTGCCGGAACTGGATCTGATGGAGTCTCTGCAGAACGCCAAACTTCCAAAGTACGGTTCAAGGTCAATGGATCCACAGGTCGCTTTGATAGATTCTCTGGCAGCCTCTTGGGACTTCAGGTTGGCTTATCTGTTTCCCCCATTTGCTCTCCTTCCACGAGTCATTGATCGCATCAAGGAAGAGAGAGCGTCGGTGATCCTAATAGCTCTGGCGTGGCCTCGCAGGATATGGTATGCAGGTTTAGTGGAGATGTCGTCTACTTCAGGGTCCCTTCCTTCATCCAAATTTCATTTCTCCTTAGCTGACTGCTTGGAGATTAAATGCTTAGTTCTGTCTAAGCATGGTTTTTCTGAGCTGGTCATTGAGATCATGATTCAGGCTCACAGGCCTGTTACTAGAAAGATTTATCATAAGATATGGCGTAAATATCTTTATTGGTGTGAATTCAAGGGCTACTCTTGGAGTAGGGTCAGGATTCCTAGGATTATGTCTTTTTTCCAGGAAGGTCTGGAAAAGGGTTTGTCAGTCAGTACCCTGAAAGGTCAGATCTCAGGCCTGTGTTTAAGTGTGTTGCTCCTCCTTAACCTTGTTCTTAAAGTTTTGAAGCAGGCTCCCTTTGAGCCTTTACATTCTATAGATATTAAGTTGTTATCCTGGAAGGTTTTGTTTCTTTTGGCTATTTCTTTTGCACGGAGAGTCTCGGAACTCTCAGCTTTGCGGTGTGATTTGCCTTATTTTATCTTTCATGCCGATAAGGCGGTTCTTCGTACTAAGTTAGGTTTCCTTCCTAAGGTTGTTTCAGATAGAAATATTAATCAGGAAATTGTTGTTCCTTCTCTATATCCTAATCCTTCTTCTCATAAGGAATGATTGTTGCGCAACTTGGATGTGGTGCATGCTCTTAAATTCTATCTAGATGCGACTAAGGATTTTCGCCAATCTTTTGCCATGTTTGTTTGTTTCTCTGGTTAATGTAAAGGTCAGAAAGCTACTGCTACTTCTCTTTCTCTCGGGTTGAGAAGTATAATTCGTTTGGCTTATGAGACTGCTGGCCAGCAGCCTCCTGAGAGAATTGCAGCTCATTCCACCAGGGCTGTCTCCTGTTCATGGACTTTCAAAAATGAATCTTCTGTGGAACAAATTTACAAGTTTGCAACTTGGTCTTCTCTGCATACTTTTTCTAAATTTTCCAAATTTGATACTTTTGCCTTTGCAGAGGCTTCTTTTGGGAGAAAGGTTCTTCAAGCGGTGGTGCCTTCTGTTTAGGGCTGCCTTTCTTGTCCCTCCCTAGTCATCTGTGTCCTCTAGCTTTGGTATTGGTTCCCAACAGTAATTGAGGATGTCGTGGACACCATCTTAGGAAAGAAAACAAAATTTATGCTTACCTGATAAATTTCTTTCCGGATATGGTGAGTCTATGACCCCACCCTTAAATTTAAGACAGTTACGTTTGACTAAACCTCAGGCATCTTCACACCTTTGTGTTGCTCCTTGTTTCCATTTTCCTTCGGTCGAATGACTGGGGATTGTGGGTAGGGGAGTGACACTTAACAGCTTGGCTGTGGTGCTCTTTGCCTCCTCCTGCTGGCCAGAAGTGATATTCCCAACAGTAATTGAGGACGTTGTGGAGTCACCACATCCAGAAAGAAAGAAATGTATCAAGTAAGCATGCATTTTATTTTTATGTCTATGACTACGGTCTGCTAGACCGAAACCAGTCAGACTTTCTTTTTATCGCTCCTGTGCAGCATGTGTAGTTCTCTAAGTGTGCTAGTTCATAAGTGTAGGGAGTTATAACAAGGGAAATATTATATATATATATATATATATATATATATATATATATATATATATACAGTTGCAAGAAAAAGTATGTAAACCCTTTGGAATGATATGGATTTCTGCACAAATTGGTCATAAAATGTGATCTGATCATCATCTAAGTCACAACAATAGACAATCACAGTCTGCTTAAACTAATAACACACAAAGAATAAAATGTTGCCATGTTTTTATTGAACACACCATGTAAACATTCACAGTGCAGGTGGAAAAAGTATGTGAACCCTTGGATTTAATAACTGGTTGAACCTCCTTTGGCAGCAATATCTTCAACCAAACGTTTCCTGTAGTTGCAGATCAGACGTGCACAACGGTCAGGAGTAATTCTTGACCATTCCTCTTTACAGAACTGTTTCAGTTCAGCTATATTCTTGGGATGTCTGGTGTGAATCACTTTCTTGAGGTCATGCCACAGCATCTCAATTGGGTTGAGGTCAGGACTCTGACTGGGCCACTTCAGAAGGTGTATTTTCTTCTGTTTAAGCCATTCTGTTGTTGATTTACTTCTATGCTTTGGGTCATTGTCCTGTTGAAACACCCATCTTCTGTTGAGCTTCAGATGGTAGACAGATGGCCTTAAGTTCTCCTGCAAAATGTCTTGATAAACTTGGGAAATCATTTTTCCTTCGATGATAGCAATCCGTCCAGGCCCTGACGCAGCAAAGCAGCCCCAAACCATGATGCCCCCACCACCATACTTCACAGTTGGGATGAGGTTTTGATGTTGGTGTGCTGTGCCTCTTTTTCGCCACACATAGTGTTGTGTGTTTCTTCCAAATAACTCAACTT
This sequence comes from Bombina bombina, assembly GCF_027579735.1. Taxonomy (NCBI): domain Eukaryota; kingdom Metazoa; phylum Chordata; class Amphibia; order Anura; family Bombinatoridae; genus Bombina; species Bombina bombina. The sequence goes on from NC_069500.1 coordinate 1,357,532,667, forward strand.
TGGTTTCATCTGTCCACAGAATATTTTGCAAGGACTGCTGTGGAACATCCAGGTGCTCTTGTGCAAACTGTAAACGTGCAGCAATGTTTTGTTTGGACAGCAGTGGCTTCCTCTGTGGTATCCTCCCATGAAATCCATTCTTGTTTAGTGTTTTACGTATTGTAGATTCGCTAACAGGGATGTTAGCATTTGCCAGTGACTTTTGTAAGTCTTTAGCTGACACTCTAGGATTCTTCTTCACCTCATTGAGCAGTCTGCACTGTGCTCTTGCAGTCATCTTTACAGGACGGCCACTTCTAGGGAGAGTAGCAGCAGTGCTGAACTTTCTCCATTTACAGACAATTTGTCTTACTGTGGACTGATGAACAGCAAGGCTTTTGGAGATACTTTTATAACCCTTTCCAGCTTTATGCAAGTGAACAATTCTTAATCGTAGGTCTTCTGAGAGCTCTTTTGTGCGAGGCATCATTCACATCAGGCAATGCTTCTTGTGAAAAGCAAACCCAGAACTGGTGTGTGTTTTTATAGGGCAGGGCAGCTGTAACCAACACCTCCAATCTCATCTCATTGATTCGACTCCAGTTGGCTGACATCTCACTCCAATTAGCTCTTGGAGATGTCATTAGTCTAGGTGTTCACATACATACTTTTTCCACCTGCATTGTGAATGTTTACATGGTGTGTTCAATAAAAACATTGTAACATTTCATTCTTTGTGTGTTATTAGTTTAAGCAGACTGTGATTGTCTATTGTTGTGACTTAGATGATGATCAGATAACATTTTATGACCAATTTGTGCAGAAATCCATATCATTCCAAAGGGTTCACATACTTTTTCTTGCAACTGTGTGTATATATATATATATATATATATATATATATATATATATATATATATATATATATATAAAATTATATATAGCAAAGTATACAGAACAGTGACTGGTATATAATTGGAACATATTTGGAACTCTGCTTACACTACTCTCTATCTCCTCTCTCCACAGGTATGTGCATAGAACAGAATCCATTTTAACCCTGCATCTTACACTTTAACTGCCTTTCTCCTACAATCTTTTATCTTTGGTATGTGCATAGAACAGAATCCATTTTAACCCTGCATCTTACACTTTAACTGCCTTTCCCCCTACAATCTTTAATCTTTGGTATGTGCATAGAACAGAATCCATTTTAACCCTGCATCTTACACTTTAACTGCCTTTCCCCCTACAATCTTTAATCTTTGGTATGTGCATAGAACAGAACCCATTTTAACCCTGCATCTTACACTTTAACTGCCTTTCCCCCTACAATCTTTTATCTTTGGTATGTGTTTATTACCTTAAAACTTTTGCTTTCTATGTCTTTCAATTTGATAAGATAGGTGTCATATGCTTTGTCTGTCTAGGCTTTGTTTGATCCTGCAATAATTTATGACCTTTGCTAATTAGGATCATGTGACTGTTATTACCTTTAAATTGAATACCCAAGCTTGCTTGTGAGATCAGTGCAGCATGTGTAGTTCTCTAAGTGTGCTAGTTCATAAGTGTAGGGAGTTATAACAAGGGATTTAGACAAAGGAGTGGACAACAGAAATAAGTACTTTCATATCACCAAAATTAACTGCAAACATGCTACACTTTCTAATGTCTGCATTAACCTTTTCCTCCCTTCTCCTTAAAGTCACAGCTCTTCCTTTCACAAACAGCACACAGACAATTCCTATTTCTCCTTCTCTTCTACCTTCCCCCCTCTACAACACACATGAACTCTATTCCTATCTCACATCCCTCAGCCAGCCATGCTTCACTGATCCTAAACTTAAACACTCGCATATTACACATTATCATGTCCTTTCGCTCACCACCTTTCTTCTTCTTGCAGCTGGGGATGTCTCGCCTAACCCAGGTCCACCCTCTGCTTCCATCAGCTCACTATGCCAAATAACACCTCACACACCTTGCCCACGTAACCCTCAAAACCACATTAACTGCACTTATGTTAGCACACCCCAATTCTCTTGTGCCCTTTGGAATGCACGCTCTGTATGCAATAAGCTTACATCTATTCACGACCTTTTTATCGCACGTTCACTTAACCTGTTAGCCCTCACTGAAACTTGGCTTCCCTTCTCTAACACAACTGCTGTAGCCTCTCTGTCCTATGGCGGCCTGCACTTCAGTCACACTCCCAGGCCAGGAGACAAACAAGGAGGGGGAGTAGGAATTCTCCTGTCTCCACACAGTACCTTTCACTGCATTCCTTCATCCCCCTCTCTTTCCTTTTCATCTTTTGAAGTTCATGCTATCCGCATCTTCTCCCCCCTGGCTCTTCGTTTTGCAGTTATTTATCGGCCCCCTTGGCCCAGCATCACAATCTCTGGAACACTTTGAAGCCTGGCTTCCCTTTTTTCTCTCTTCTATTGTCCCTTCTCTCATCTTAGGGGACTTCAACATACCCATTGATAATCCTAACATTCCTGCTGCCGCTAAACTTCTATCCCTTACCTACTCTTTTAGCCTGTCCCAGTGGACAACATCTCCAATCCACTGTGAAGGCAACTCCATAGACCTGGTCTTCACTAATCTCTGTGCCGTTTCCAACTTCCTTAACTTCCCCTTTCCTCTCTCTGACCACCATCTACTAACTTTCTCTCTTACTCTACCTGCTACATCTTTGCAAGCCCCCAAGAAACTGCTACCTTACAGCAATTTAAAGGACTTGGATCTCACAGACTTTTCCACACAACTGAATCCTCTGCTTTCTGACATTTCATCCCTCTCTTGCCCAAACCTCATTGCTTTACAGTACCATTCAGCACTAAAATCAACACTTGACATAGCTGCACCCTCCACTGTTCGTCGTACATCAATCACTCGACGGCAACCGTGGCACACCAAACAGACCAGATATCTTCAGCGATGTTCACGGGCTGCTGAACGGCAGTGAGGAAATCACGCACCTGTGCTGATTTCCGGCATTATAAATTCATCCTTAAGTTCTACAACTCTGCGCTCAGCCTGGCCAAAAAAGTCTATTTTTCCTCCCTTCTGTCATCTCATGCATCCAACCCCAGAAAGCTGTTCTCAACCTTTAACTCCCTTCTACGTCCGCCTGCACCCCTGTCCACTACCAACCTCACTGCTCAGATTATTGCTGATCACTTCAAAAATAAAATTGACACCATTAGGAAAGAGATCTGCACCTCACACCCTTCAAACCCAGCAATCCTACCGATCCCTTCAATTAACAAAACTCTATGCTACTTCCCCCTGTAACAGAGGAATATGTCTCTGTACTCCTATCCTTGGCTCATCTCACAACCTGCCCACTTGACCCTATTCCTTCACAACTTCTTCCCTCTCTCTCTGCTTCACTAACCCCTACCCTAACTCATCTCTTTAACCAATCTCTCACCGCTGGCACATTTTCAGATACATTCAAGCATGCGTCAATCATACCAATCCTAAAAAAGCCCTCGCTTGACCCCTCAACTCCTTCTAACTATCGACCGGTCTCCTTACTTCCCTTTGCTTCAAAATTATTGGAATGACTGTTGTACAATCGGCTAACTCAATTTCTCACAACTAACTCTTTACTTGATCCACTACAATCTGGTTTCCGCCCAAAACACTTAACAGAAACTGCTCTTGCTAAAGTAACAAATGACCTGTTATCAGCTAAAGCAAAAGGCCACTACTCCTTACTAATTCTTCTTAACCTATCCGCTGCTTTTGACACAGTCGACCATCCTCTCCTCCTAAAAATACTACATTAATTTGGCATCAGAGACACAGCCCTCTCCTGGTTTGCCTCATATCTCTCAAACCGCTCATTTTCAGTTTCCTTTAACAACATATCTTGCGATCCTATGCCTCTCTCAGTTGGAGTACCGCAAGGCTCTGTCTTGGGTCCCTTGCTTTTCTCTCTCTATACATCCTCCCTTGGAAAACGTATAGCCTCCTTTAGATTCCAGTACGACTTATATGCTGATCAAATATATCTTTCCTCTCCTGATATCTCTCCCTCTTTACTCAACCAGATTTCCAACTGCCTCTCAGCAATTTACTCTTGGATGTCTTCACACTACCTCCAACTCAATCTGTCCAAAACTGAGCTGCTTCTTATTCCCCCCTCTTTGAGACAACCAACACCTGAAATTTTTCTGACAGTTAGAGACTCTATTCTCAACATCTCCCCCCAGGTTCGCTGTCTTGGGGTCACAGTAGACTCAAAGCTCACATTCAACCCACATATACAAGCGCTTACCAAATCCTGCCGTTCACACCTACGCAACATTTCCAGAATTCGTCCCTTTCTTACTCAAAAAAATGACAAAAATACTTATTCATTCACTCATTTTGTCACGCATTGATTACTGCAACCTACTCCTAAATGGCCTTCCAAAACACCGCCTCTCCTCCCTCCAATCTATTATGAATGCTTCAGCTAGACTCATCCACCTAAGTCGCCGATCTACATCAGCGACTCCGCTCTGCCAGTCTCTACACTGGCTCCCCATACACTCCAGAATATAGTTTAAAGTATTAACCCTAACTTACAAAGCACTAAACAGTCTAACTCCCAACTGTATTTCCTCTCTTATTGTGAAATATTCCCCATCCCGTCCTCTTCGATCAACCTATGACCTATGTCTCTCCACTCCTGTTATCTCTACATCCCACTCCCGCCTCCAAGACTTCACACGTGCTGCTCCTGTGCTCTGGAACTCTCTACCCTGCTCCATAAGAATGTCTCCAACCTTGTATAGCTTCAGACGCTCCTTAAAAACCCACCTATTCAGAGAGGCGTATCATATCTCCTCCATCCCTCATCCAAACCAAACTAATACATGAACTGCCTGACTCACTACTGCAACTACAACTGATGTAACAAGCTACCCCAACATTATATCTCTGCACTCTAAACCTGTAGACTATGAGCTCTCCGGAGCAAGGCCCTCTTCCTCCTGTACCAGATTTGTTTCGTTTTATGTTTTGTATTTTTATCAAAAATGTTGTCATTGTATACCCCTATCATTGTACCCAGCGCTGCGGAATTTGGCGGCGCTATACAAATAAATGATAATAATAATAATACCCTTGTATGGAGTCTGTCTATTTTAATGAGTATATAATAAAGTTTTGCTGCTTTTAACATTTTGGATCCAACTTCCTCCATTCCGCTCATACAGTTCTTAATGAGAGGGTCGACTACGCTGCTTTTAGTCACACAGTAGGAGGAGCCCACTGGGCTTGTTTTGGAGGGTAGCATAGCTGAGCGGTGTGTGTGAGTAGGAGAGCAAGTCATGAACATGGAGACGCAGGATACAAGGCTACTCTTTCCTGCAGACAAAAAAGACTGCAACAGGATCATGGTAAATACATTTATCCATTACAGATGGTAATCTGGAGGCATGACAGGTTGGTCAGGGGTCGAGTACTGCTATCTGCGGATTCCCCTTGACACATGAAAGCTGATATGGTCTGAGCCCTATGATACCGGTATGATACTGCTTCTGTTTTTGCTTACCTGACCTGGTGTGACAAGTGAGACTTCCTAGCCCCAGCCCTCAGCTTTGAATGTGGTTCGTGCATCTCTCTATTTACAAACGCACACTGCATGTTGCATATGGTAACAGCTCCTATCTCAAGTGTCTATAACACACTGGACTTTGAGTTTTTCTGTTCGATAATACTTTTCATTATAATTACATTTTCTACTTTATTAATTAGCTGGGTGTCATTTTTTTCAATTAATTGATTTGACAGCCTCCTACAGTGTATTTATAGTTAGTGCATTAATTGGTTACCTGCTGTAACGGCTTTTACTAATTTCTATGGGACGCAAAAATATTTTTGGCTGCCGAAAATTTGGTATTATTATTCTTTTAGAATTTCAAGATTTTTTTTTTCCAAGTCGGTATAGATAATGACTTATCTGCAAACTCTTTAAAGAGTCATATTTTGTCTTTTTCTGTTTTATACTACAGGAAAATTGCTAAGTGTCTTGACATCAAGGCTTTGTTCAGACTCAGGCCCCATTTGTAAAACATTTGCCGTTTAAGACATGGTTTTCAACTCCAACACTCTGAGGGGCAGCCCTCATGGAATTCAATAAAAAAGGGGCTTTCCCTTCGAGTTTTAGATCTCTCCCATACAAATAATTAGAGCTCTCTGCTAAGTAAAAGTTTGCAATTGAGGGTGACGTACAGAGGGGGAAACCAGCGTATTTTAAAACTTGAATATTACGCTTAATACAAATCAATTATACTGTTTTCAGTACACTGTACCTTAAATTTGCTGTCATTTTGTATGTGTAGGTTTTCCTTTCAGAATATTTAGTGTTTTGAGTATTGTGAAACCATGCACATTTTTTTAACTGGCAAGAAAAAAACAGTGAGAACTGTAGTGCAGAAAAAAATGATAGAATTACCCATGGTATGCCCATGCTCAGCCCATTTTACAAAAAAACTATTTATAGTTGGTAATTTTAAATGTGAATTTCTTGCTTTTTTTTGCACATCCAGTGCACTTACATTATGATTTATTCGTGTGTAATTCATGTACAATTTTTATGTTTTTGATAAAATACTATTTTTGATGAACAATTTTGTAACAAATTTTGATGCAACTTACCAATACAATTGTTCCCTGCATATTTTTGTGTGAATGGTTCAATAATTAGTTTTGTAAGATTTTTTTTTTTATTGAGGTAAAAACAAAAAAATCCAATTACATTGCATAGTACAAGTATTGTCGTCATATCTGATTCGCTGGGGTGTACATAAAAAAATAACAGACCTCCTTTTCCTACCCCTTTTTGTTTGAAAATGTAGGTCACTCATGGACCTGTGATGACACAATAAACTGTAATCAGGGGTAAACAATGAACAAATAAACAAAACAAAAGTAATTGCATCTTAGAAAAGAAAAATAATACGTTAAAAAGAAAAGATACAATTAGCCAAAACCGGAAACAACAAAGATACCCATCGCAGTAATATATAATATAACATGGCATATTATGGATGTACTTTCAAAAAATGTCTGTATAAACTCTGAGGAAATCATTGCTGTGTTTAAAGGGGACGGCAATCGTAGTTTAATGTTTATTATATTGTATGTGCAGCACTGTTATCTGTGTGGGTTAATCCAATTTCCTGTGGTACACTAAGAGGCCATCTGGTGGTCAATGGTAGAAAAGTAACTCTCAAAACATGTCTGCCCCAGAAGCCCATTATATATAAGAAACAGAATGATTTAAAGCACCACTTAGCTGTAACAAATATATTCCTCTGTCAATTAATGAATTCTCTCGTTGAGAGATACCGTCAGTAATTGACACCCGATCGCTACCCCGGCCGTAGGCAGCAAGGCCAGAACTTGTGAGTTGAAGTAGTAAGTGTCAGCATCGTGATAGAGCTATGTTAGATGCATTCATGTCGTGAATAGGTGTGTGGTCAGTGTTTCAAAATTACCCCTATCTCTATAAATATGTTAGCCTGCTTTGCTAGGGGATGTTGAATCAGCTTTGTACTGTAGGGGGTTACCAAATGAAATATAGTTCTAAGTATCAATGAGCGAATAATAAAGAGTTGACCATATAGAAATGCTAACAGAGATATATAAGCAGTAATATCATAACACTTCCTCTAACCAATAATAAAGGTCTACCAAAAATATTGCAAAGTATAATAGCATATTAATAATCAGAATCCTATGTGTTGCAGTAAATACCAGGCGTGAGGGTTTCATAAGGGGATATAGTCAGTATTTCAAAATTACCCCTACCTCTATGTATATGTTGGCCTGCTTTGCTAAGGTATTTTAAATGGGCTTTGTGCTGTAGGAAGTTACCAAATGACATAGAGTTCTAAGTATTTATGAGCAACTAACAAAAAGAATCAACCATATGAAAATACAAACAAAGATATGTAAACAGTAGCATCATAACACTTCCTCCAACCAATAGTATAGTTCCTTCAAAAAATATTGCAAAGTATATTAGCATATTAATAATTAAAATTCTTTGTGTTGCAGAAAGTGCCAGGGGATTAAAATACAAACCAAGACATGTAAACAGTGGTATCATAACACTCCCTCTAACCCAGGATATCAATCTATCAAAAATATTGCAAGTTATATTAGCAGATTAATAACCAGAGTCCAATTTGTTGTAGTAAATGCTAGGAAAGTAGATTTTGGATAGACCTAGGACAATTTAAACAGATAATAATGCGTGCTGATTAGAAGTGTGGACGATAATGCCACAATACCGGCCAGTGTCCAAACTGATTGAAAAAAGATCCATTAGCGCTGTGGAAGGAATGCGCATCGTAGCCAAATTGCCGGTGTGGCGTCTGAGCATTATCCGGGTCTTTTGGGCAGCGATGTTTAGCTTTTAGCTTTAGGATTTTCTCCCGGTTAGTTTTTGTATTAATAGACTGAATGACTGTATGGATGACAGATGCTATTATGTGTCTGACTGTAGCGTTTGACTGTAACATGTTCAGCTTACTCCTCTGTATGGCCGTATTGTCTTGCGGGCTAATTAACAGATCCAGTGGAGTTCCAAGAGGAGTGTGTGCGTCTCGAGTCGCATCCAGCTCAGCAAGGCCTGCTCTATACCACAGTGGGTGATCCAGGGTTTTCAGTGTTCCTTTGTCAAAAGTGTTCTTGCTCATCATAGCATCGACAGGCCTCAAGTCCCACATGGCAGATTGGTGAGCGACTGTTCTGGCCTGGGCCTGTGGGGCCTGTACGAGTTCAGTAGCAGAGTCCGGTGAGTGTCATTCCTTCTGTTGAGTAAGCAATTCAGATGAATATGAATAAATGACTTTGTGCATGTGGTAAGTGATCTCTGATGCATTGTGTCACTTCTGCAGTTGTTTGTTTGGTGGTAAAATGGCATATTAGGTTGTCATAGGGAGCTCTTTCCATCATGGATTGCAGCAGTCTTTTGATATTTTGAAGCAGTTGGTCATGGTGATCTTGTAGTATGGATTCTTCAACAATTGCCATCCTCCTTTTTAGAGTGAGTTACTAATATGTAAGTTGTTTTGAGGTTTCCAGTTAAGACCAAATACATTGGAGAACCGAGGGGGAAGAGCTGCCTATCGTGAGCCGCCGCTCTAGGCCTCTGATGTCCGATTCTGGGCTCTAATGTCAGGAATACAGCTTAGATAGAGATATACAGTATGCTTCCCACAGCAGAAAGCAAGATATTTTGGTATACATTAGGTGGTTGTGCTGTAGGATTTCTCAGATAATCGGCGGATCATCAATGTTTCTATCAGATCTCAAAAAAATTTGACCTCTCTGGATCACTGTATGGACATGCCCCTAGTTTTGTAAGATTTTTAAAATAATTAATTAATTTTATTGTGCACTTTAGTAATGTATGAATCTCCTTCCTATAAGAAAATGCAGTATACGCTCCTTAGCAAAAAATGAGCTTTATATAATTCTATCAGAGAAATAGAAGGACTGGCGAGTATTCTTACCAACCAAGAGATCTTTTTATAATCAAGGCCTTTGTCAGGATATATCCAGTGTCTGAACCAATTTCTCCTCTTTGAAACATTGATTTTTTTTTTTTTTTTTTTTACAAGCTTTACAGATTTCTCTTTTTGAACCTGCATGCTTTGGACATTTAGCTTCTGTCTTGGAAGTTTTTGTTGCTTTTAGTAATATCTTCTGTCAGAAGACTTTCTGAATTTGTTTCTTCCTTTTTTGCTTCATTGTCTTATTTTCATCAAGATAAGATGGTTTTAAGGACTCAATATGTTTTTTTACCTCAAGTGATTTTTTGGATAACATTAGTCAGATTATTATTATTATTTATTTTTTGCTCTTATTTATTTTCCTACCTCATTTTGCTTGGCTATACGTTAGTCTGAGGTACCTGTGAGTTGGGAGGGGTTTTATAGAGCTCTTGTGTTTTGGGAATCTTTGCCTCCTCCTAGTGGTAGCGAAGAGTAATTCCCAGGAGTAATGGATGGTGGAATCTCCCCACCATGAAATAAATCAGGTAAGCATAAATTATGTTTTTAATTGTTTAAAAATATAGATAATCACATTATTACCTATTCCCTAGTTGTGCAGATCCAACACAGCTATATTAATATACTTTTTACCTCTGTAATTACCTTGTATCTAAGCCTCTGCAGACTGCTCCCTTATCTCAGTGCCTTTGACAGAGTTGCATTTTAGCCAATCAGTCCACAGGAGTGAGCACAATGTCATCTATATGGCCCACATGAACTAGCACTGTCTAGCTGTGAAAAATGCAAAGAGATAAGAGGCGGTATTTAAGGGCTTAGAAATTAACATATACGCCTACCTAGGTTTAGCTTTCAGCAAAGAATACCAAGATAACAAAGCAAATTTAATGATAAAAGTAAATTGGAAAGATGTTTAAAATGACATGCCCTATCTGAATCATGAAAGTTTAATTTTTGACTAGACTGTATCTAAAATGAAGAACTGTGCTTTGGGAGCTTCATGGAATCGGCTTCCATGGCTGAGTAGCAGTACACAAGCCTGATATGCAAAGTGTCAGCTGGTTGTATGTGTAACACGCCACCACTGAAGACAGCGTAAACATGTTGTCTAGAGTTGTCACTATCTGGTAGTCTGATGAAATCCCACTTTATCATACTGGGGTGAAACACATAAAAAAACATTTTATAGAGCCTCAAACATTTAGCTATTATTTATTGTATTTATGTTAATTTACACGAGGAAAGTGTCAAGCTTTTGTTGATCTTGTATATATTCCAATGCCCTATTATTTGTGGAAAACACCTTGAATAAAAAAAACCTCATTTATAATTTGACAAGCATACAAGGTTCACTGACTAAAGAATACTTGTTTTAATAAGTTGGCTTTTGTGATTGAATTAATAAAAAATGAAGAGGCCAATTCTCTAAAGCTTTCCATATCACCTTAACAATACAATTTTTTCCCTGTGTATTTTTATGTGAAAGGTTAAATTATTCATTTTTAATGATTTTTAAATTACATTGTGCACTTTTGTAATGTATGCATCTCCTTCCTATACAAAAATACAGTATATACTCCTGAGTGAGACACCCTGTTTTAAGGTTAATAGAACGGCTGGCAAGCCTTCTTATTAAATCTCACCAGCCCAGAGAGCTTTAGAAAATCAGCCCATAAGTCACTACAACAGTAAATATGTAGCAAACTCTAAGAAAAAAAGAAGAAAAAAAGATCAGATTATAATTTCCTCCACTGACCACTCATGACGTGCCGTCCTGAAGACTGTACAACCAAAATGAGTATCACACTAATTTAGCAACCAACAACAATATGGAAAGTTTTAAAACAGGATATTTCACAACCACAGGTCTGCTAGGAGACAAACACCAACATGTTTCACAGTAACAAACTTGTTTATTTGTGCAACATTGAGTGAATTACTTTTATAAATCACTTGCTGACCATCACCTATTTATTACAAAATTAAATGAAAAAAAGGAAATTAGTCTTATTAGAATAACTGAGGGGTTTACAAATATTCCATATTCCACTTAAAACATACAATACATACTGAATGCTGGATTAGCCCTTGAAAACAGCAATTAGTTTTAGGTTGTAAAGAAAGTAAATATTCAAGCCATTAATGTTGAATAATAGACCATTAATAGCCAGAGGCCAACCAGGTTAAAGTAGTCAGTTAAAGGGACATTCCAGCCAAAATTGCAATCCACATGGATACATTTTAGTTTTGAATCGAAGCATTTTTGTAATATACATGCATTAGCAAAAATGCTTCTAGTAAAAGTTATAGGGCGCCATGTATTAAGAGGCAGGCGGACAGCTTCTTAACTCGCGAAGCTGTCCGCCCGCCTCCGCTACACACGGGCAGCGGATCTATTGATCCGCTTGCCCGTATGTACCATTACACACTCATCGGAGTGTGTAATGCCCGCCCCTTCAATCGCGCGACCAATCACACGACCAATCACGCGACTGAAGGGGCTGTCAATCACCGAGAGCGAGCGTGTTCTCTGTGATTTTGCTTCGCCACCTAAGAGGTGGCGTAGGCTGTAGGAAGCAGCGGTCTAATGACCGCTGCTTCTTACACTGCGGGAAGCAGGCTCGCATATGCGAACCTGCCCCGCAAAGGCTCCGGAGCAGCTTTCGCTGCTTCGTACATGGAGCCCATAGTCTCAAAAGTGTATTTAAGTATGCACAGTGCACCAGCATTTTGAACACAGCACTTGCTCAGAGTGCACGTACCATCTGGTAATGACTCAATTTGTTAATTGCTGACATGATACAAGCCCCATTCATGCTCTGAGCAGATGCAGTATTTAAAATAATGGTGCACCAAGAATATCTAGCTATGCTTCACATGCAGAGAAAAATACTAAAACTAAAACTGTGATAACTTTTGCTATAAGCATTTTTGCCAATACATGTATATTGCAAATATTTCTTTCATGTAATTGGCAAAAGTCCATGAGCTAGTGACGTATGGGATATACAATCCTACCAGGAGGGGCAAAGTTTCCCAAACCTCAAAATGCCTATAAATATACCCCTCACCACAACCACAATTTGGTTTTACAAACTTTGCCTCCTATGGAGGTGGTGGTGAAGTAAGTTTGTGCTAGATTTCTACGTTGACATGCGCTTCTCAGCATGCTGAAGCCGGTTCCTCTCAGAGTGCAGTGAATGACAGAGGGATGTGAAGGGACTATAACCTATTGAATACAATGGTCATCCTAACGGGGGTCTATTTCATAGGTTCTCTGTTATCGGTCGTAGAGATTCATCTCCTACCTCCCTTTTCTGATCAACGATATACTCTTATATACCATTACCTCTACTAATAACTCTTTTAGTACTGGTTTGGCTATGTTTCTTTTATTTAAGACACTCTCAGCTATGGTTTGGCACTTTATATGTAAAGTTCTAAATATAATGTTTGTACTTATATTTACCATTATTCAGGTTTATCAGTATATTTCCTTTTCGCAGACTGTCAGTTTCATTTTGGGAAATGCACATAAAAAAAAAAATTCTTACCTTAAATTTTCAAATTGACTTTCTTTCTAAATTGCGGGCTGTTAGGCTCGCGGGTGCGCAAAATGCTATAATTTATTGTGTCATTCTTGGTGCAAGACTTTTTTGGCGCGAGAATTACGTTTGTTGACGTATTTTCGTCATTTCCGGCGTCTTAGTTGGCGCCGAAAATTTTCACGTAGTTGAGTCATCTATGACGCTCGTGTTTGTTGCAGACGTCTTTGGTGCCAAAAATATTTTGTCAGTTGTGGGCGTCATACTTGGCGCCAGACTTTTGACATTATTTAAGTCTTCATGTATTTTTGCTTCTGGTTTCCAGAGGCTTATTCTGTTTGCATTTTTTCTCATTCCTGAAACTGTCATATATTGATAATTTTGCTTTATATGTTATTTTTTCTCTTACATATTGCAAGATGTCTCAATCTGATCCTGTTTCAGAATACCCTATTGGAATCCTGCTGCCTGATGTCGATTCTACCAAAGCTAAGTGCATTTGTTGTAAACTTGTGGTAACTGTACCTCCGGCTATAATTTGTGATAGTTGTCATGACAAACTTTTACATGCAGATAATATTTCCATTAGTAGTAATCCATAACTTGTTGTTATTCCTTCAACATCTAATGCTCAGGATATTCCTGTTAATCTGAGAGAATTTGTTTCTAATTCTATTCAGAAGGCTTTGTCTGTCATACCACCTTCTAATAAACGTAAAAGGTCTTTTAAAACTTCTCATAAAATTGATGAATTTTTAAATGACCGACAACGTTCTGATTTATCTATCTCTGATGAGGATCTATCTGGTTCAGAAGATTCTGTCTCAGATATTGACACTGACAAATATTCATACTTATTTAAAATGGAGTATATTCGTTCCTTATTGAAAGAGGTGTTGATTGCATTAGATATGGAGGAGACTAGTCCTCTTGATATTAAAACTAGTAAACATTTAAATTCAGTTATTCCAGAGGTTTTTCCAGTTCCTGATGCTATTTCAGATGTAATTTCTAGGGAATGGAATAGACTGGGTACCTCTTTTACTCCTGCTTCAAGGTTTAAGAAACTGTACCCTTTGCCGTCTGATAGATTGGAGTTTTGGGAAAAGATCCCCAAAGTTGATGGGGCCATCTCTACTCTTGCTAAGCATACTACTATTCCTACGGCAGATAGTACTTCTTTTAAAGATCCTTTAGATAGGAAACTTGAATCTTATCTAAGGAAGGCTTATTTATGTTCAGGTCATCTTCTTAGGCCTGCTATTTCTTTTGGCTGATGTTGCAGTTGCTTCAACTTTTTGGTTGGAAACCCTAGCGCAACAAGTATCAGATCATAATGTGTATAGCATTGTTTAGTTAATTCAACATGTTAATAATTTAATTTGTGATGCCATTTTTGATATCATCAGAATTGATGTCAGATGTATGTATTTAGCTATATTAGCTAGAAGAGCTTTATGGCTTAAATCTTGGAATGCTGATATGACTTCTAAATCAACGTTGCTATCTCTCTCTTTCCAAGGTAATAAATTATTTGGTTCTCAGTTGGATTCTATTATTTCAACTGTCACTGGGGGAAGGGAGCTTTTTTGCCTCAGGATAAAAAATCTAAGGGTAAATTTAAGGCTGCTAACCGTTTTCGTTCCTTTCGACAAAATAAGGAACAGAAACCTGATCCTTCCCCTAAGGGAACGGTTTCCAATTGGAAGCCTTCTTCAGTCTGGAATAAATCCAAGCCATTTAAAAGATCTAAATCAGCCCCCAAGTCCACATGAAGGTGCTGCCCTCATTCCAGCTCAGCTGGTAGGGGGCAGACTAAAATTCTTCAAGGATGTTTGGATCAATTCAATCCAAAAACATTGGATTCAGAACATTGTTTCTCAAGGGTACAGAATAGGTTTCAAAGTAAGACCGCCTGTGAGAGGTTTCTTTCTCTCACGCATTCCAGTGAACCCAGAAAAGGCTCAGGCTTTCCTGAAGTGTGTTTCAGACCTGGAGGTATCTGGGGTAATTGTGCCAGTTCCTGTTCAGGAACGGGGTCTGGGGTTTTATTCAAATCTGTTCATTATCCCAAAGAAGGAGAATTCTTTCAGGCCAGTTCTGGATCCAAAAATTTGAACCGTTATGTGAGAATACCAACATTCAAAATGGTGACTATAAGGACTATTCTGCCTTTTGTTCAGCAAGGGCATTATATGTCCACAATAGACTTACAGGATGCATATCTTCATATTCCGATTCATCCAGATCACTATCAGTTCCTGAGATTCTCTTTTCTAGACAAGCATTACCAATTTGTTGCTCTTCCTTTTGGCCTAGCAACAGCTCCAAGGATCTTTTCAAAGGTTCTCGGTGCCCTACTCTCTGTAATCAGAGAGCGGGGTATTGCGGTGTTTCCTTATTTGGACGATATCTTGGTACTTGCTCAGTCTTTACGTTCTGCAGAATCTCACACGAATCAACTAGTGTTGTTTCTTCAAAGACATGGTTGGAGGATCAATTTACCAAAGAGTTCTTTGATTCCTCAGACAAGGGTAACCTTTTTAGGTTTCCAAATAGATTCAGTATCCATGACTTTGTCTCTAACAGACAAGAGACGTCTGAAATTGGTTGCAGCTTGTCAGAACGTTCAGTTTCAATCATTCCCTTCAGTAGCTATGTGCATGGAGGTTTTAGGTCTTATGACTGCAGCATCAGACGCGATCCCCTATGCTCGTTTTCACATGAGACCTCTTCAGCTTTGTATACTGAATCAATGGTGCAGGGATTATACAAAGATATCACAATTAATATCCTTAAATCCCAATGTTCGACTTTCTCTGACTTGGTGGTTAGATCACCATCGTTTAGTTCAAGGGGCCTCTTTTGTTTGTCCAACCTGGACTGTGATCACAACAGATGCGAGTCTTTCAGGTTGGGGAGCTGTTTGGGGATCTCTGACAGCGCAGGGGGTTTGGAAATCTCAAGAGGCTAGATTACCAATCAATATTTTGGAACTCTGTGCGATTCTCAGTGCTCTTCAGTTTTGGCTTCTTCTGTAGAGAGAACCGTTTATTTGTTTTCAGACAGACAATGTCACAACCGTGGCATATGTCAATCATCAAGGTGGGACTCACAGTCCTCAAGCTATGAAAGAAGTATCTCGGATACTTACTTGGGCGGAATCCAGCTCCTGTCTAATTTCTGCGGTCCATATCCCAGGTATAGACAATTGGGAAGTGGATTATCTCAGTCGCCAGACTTTACATCCGGGAGAGTGGTCTCTTCACCCAGATGTGTTTTTTCAGATTGTTCAGATGTGGGGGCTTCCAGAAATAGATCTAATGGCTTCTCATCTAAACGGGAAACTTCCCAGGTAACTGTCCATGTCCAGGGATCCTCAGGCGGAAGCAGTGGATGCGTTGACACTTCCTTGGAGTTATCAACCTGCTTATATCTTTCCACCTCTAGTTCTTCTTCCAAGAGTGATTTCCAAAATCATAATGGAGCGTTCGTTTGTACTGCTGGTGGCTCCAGCATGGTCACACAGGTTTTGTTATGTGGATCTTGTTTGGATGTCCAATTGCCAACCTTGGCCACTTCCGTTAAGGCCAGACCTTCTATCTCAAGGCCCATTTTTCCATCAGGATCTCAAATCATTAAATTTGAAGGTATGGAGATTGAACGCTTAGTGCTTAGTCATAGAGGTTTCTCTGACTCAGTGATTAATACTATGTTGCAGGCTCGTAAATCTGTGTCTAGAAAGATTTATTACTGAGTTTGGAAGACTTACATTTCATGGTGTTCTCATAAATTCTCTTGGAATTCTCTTAGAATTCCTAGAATTTTACAGTTTCTTCAGGATGGTTTAGATAAGGGTTTGTCTGCAAGTTCCTTGAAAAGACAAATCTCTGCTCTTTCTGTTCTGTTTCACAGAAAAATTGCTAATCTTCCTGATATTCATTGTTTTGTACAGGCTTTGGTTCGTATTAAGCCTGTCATTAAATCAATCTCTCCTCCTTGGAGTCTTAATTTGGTTTTGAAAGCTTTACCGGCTCCACCGTTTGAGCCTATGCATTCTCTGGACATTAAATTACTTCTTGGAAAGTATTGTTCCTTTTGGCCATCTCTTCTGCTAGAAGAGTTTCTGAATTATCTGCTCTTTCTTGTGAGTCTCCTTTTCTGATTTTTCATCAGGATAAGGCGGTCTTGCGGACTTCATTTAAATTTTTACCTAAGGTTGTGCATTCCAACAACATTAGTAGAGAAATTGTTGTCCCTTCATTATGTCCTAATCCTAAGAATTCTCTGGAGAGATCTTTACATTCTTTGGATGTGGTAAGAGCTTTGAAATATTATGTTGAAGCTACTAAAAATTTCAGAAAGACTTCTAGTCTATTTGTTATCTTTTCTGGTTCTAGGAAAGGTCAGAAGGCTTCTGCCTTTTCTTTGGCATCTTGGTTAAAGCTTTTGATTCATCATGCTTATTTGGAGTCGGGTAAATCCCAGCCTCAGAGGATTATGGCTCATTCTACTAGGTCAGTTTCTACTTCCTGGGCTTTTAGGAATTAAGCTTCTGTTGATCAGATTTGCAAAGCAGCAACTTGGTCTTCTTTGCATACCTTTACTAAATTCTACCATTTTGATGTTTTTTCATCTTCAGAAGCAGTTTTTGGTAGAAAAGTACTTCAGGCAGCAGTTTCAGTTTGATTCTTCTGCTTATAATTTCAGTTTTTTTTCATTATAAGATCAAAACTTTTGATTTGGGTTGTGGATTAATTTTTCAGCGGAGTTGGCTGTCTTTATTTTTATCCCTCCCTCTATAGTGACTCTTGCGTGGAGTGCCACATCTTGGGTATTTTCTATCCCATACGTCACTAGCTCATGGACTCTTGCCAATTACATGAAAGAAAACATAATTTATGTAAGAATTTACCTGATAAATTCATTTCTTTCATATTGGCAAGAGTCCATGAGACCCACCCTTTTTATGGTGGTTATGATTTTTTTGTATAAAGCACAATTATTCCAATTCCTTGTTGATGCTTTTGCTCCTTTCTTATCACCCCACTTCTTGGCTATTCGTTAAACTGAATTGTGGGTGTGGTGGGGGGTGTATTTATAGGCATTTTGAGGTTTGGGAAACTTTGCCCCTCCTGGTAGGAATGTATATCCCATACGTCACTAGCTCATGGACTCTTGCCAATATGAAAGAAATGAATTTATCAGGTAAATTCTTACATAAATTATGTTTTTTCTATTCAGAGATGTAATTAATCTATGTGCATTTAATTTTTGACAGGAATGTCGCTTTAATTCATTTTATTTTGAAAAAAAAAAGGCGCTTACAGGGACAGGGACACTAAAGTCAAAACACACTTTCATGATTTAGAAAGAGCAGCAGTTTTAAGACACTTTCCAATTTACTCCAATAATAAAAAAACATAATTTATGTAAGAACTTACCTGATAAATTCATTTCTTTCATATTAGCAAGAGTCCATGAGCTAGTGACGTATGGGATATACATTCCTACCAGGAGGGGCAAAGTTTCCCAAACCTTAAAATGCCTATAAATACACCCCTCACCACACCCACAATTCAGTTTAACGAATAGCCAAGAAGTGGGGTGATAAGAAAAAAGTGCGAAAGCATATAAAATAAGGAATTGGAATAATTGTGCTTTATACAAAAAAATCAAAACCACCACAAAAAAGGGCGGGCCTCATGGACTCTTGCTAATATGAAAGAAATGAATTTATCAGGTAAGTTCTTACATAAATTATGTTTTCTTTCATGTAATTAGCAAGAGTCCATGAGCTAGTGACGTATGGGATAATGATTACCCAAGATGTGGATCTTTCCACACAAGAGTCACTAGAGAGGGAGGGATAAAATAAAGACAGCCAATTCCTGCTGAAAATAATCCACACCCAGAATAAAATTTTAATGAAAAAACATAAGCAGAAGATTCAAACTGAAACCACTGCCTGAAGTACGTTTCTACCAAAAACTGCTTCAGAAGAAGAAAACACGTCAAAATGGTAGAATTTAGAAAAAGTATGCAAAGAGGACCAAGTTGCTGTTTTGCAAATCTGATCAACCGAAGCTTCATTCTTAAACGCCCAGGAAGTAGAAACTGACCTAGTAGAATGAGCTGTAATCCTTTGAGGCGGAGTGTTACCCGACTCAACATAGGCATGATGAAATAAAGATTTCAACCAAGATGCCAAAGAAATGGCAGAAGCTTTCTGGTCTTTTCTAGAACCGGAAAAGATGACAAATAGACTAGAAGTCTTTCGGAAAGACTTAGTAGCTTCAACATAATATTACAAAGCTCTAACAGCATCCAAAGAATGCAATGATTTCTCCTTAGAATTCATAGGATTAGGACATAATGAAGGAACCACAATTTCTCTACTAATGTTGTTAGAATTCACAACCTTAGGTAAAAAATTCAAAATAAGTTCGCAGCACCGCCTTATCCTGATGCAAAATCAGAAAAGGAGACTCACAAAAAGGAGTAGATAATTCAGAGACTCTTCTGGCAGAAGAGATGGCCAAAAGAAACAAAACTTTCCAAGAAAGTAATATAACGACCAAAGAATGCATGGGTTCAAAAGGAGAAGCTTGAAGAGCCCCCAGAACCAAAGTCAAACTCCAAAGAGGAGAAATTGACTTAATGACAGGTTTTATACGAACCAAAGCTTGTACAAAACAATGAATATCAGGAAGATTAGCAATCCTTCTGTGAAAAAAAAAAAAAAAAAGAAAGAGCAGAGATTTGTCTTTCAAGAAACTTGCGGACAAACCTTTATCTAAACCATCCTGAAGAAATATAAGTCTTCCAGACTCTATAATATATCTCTCTAGATACAGATTTACGAGCCTGTCACATAGTATCAATCACAGAGTCAGAGAAACCTCTTTGACCAAGAATCAAGCGTTCAAACTCCACACCTTAAAATTAAGGTTTTGAGATCCTGATGGAAAAAAGAACCTTGAGACAGAAAGACTGGTCTTAACAGAAGAGTCCACAGCTGGCAAGAGGCCATCCGGACAAGATCCGCATACCAAAACCTGTGAGGCCATGCTGGAGCTACCAGCAGGACAAACGAGCATTCCTTTAGAATATTAGAGAATACCCTTGGAAGAAGAACTAGAGGCGGAAAGATATAGGCAGGATGACACTTGTAAGGAAGAGATAATGCATCCACTGCCTCCGCCCGAGGATCCCTGGATCCGGACAGATACCAGGGAAGTTTCTTGTTTAGATGAGAAGCCATCAGATCTATTTCTGAGAGTTCCCACATTTGAAGGAAATACCTCTGGGTGAAGACCATTCGCCCAGGTGCAACGTTTGGCGACTGAGATAATCCGCTTTCCAATTGTCCATCCCTGGGATATGAACCGCAGAGATTAGACAGGAGCTGGATTCCGCCCAAACCAAAATTCGAGATACTTCTTTCATAGCCAGAGGACTGTGAGTCCCTCCTTGATGATTGATGTATGCCACAGTTGTGACATTGTCTATCTGAAAACAAATGAACAACTCTCTCTTCAGAAGAGACCAAGACTGAAGAGCTCTGAAATTGCACGGAGTTCCAAAATATTGATCGGAAATCTCACCTCCTGAGATTCCCAAACCCCTTGTGCCGTCAGATACCCCCACACAGCTCCCCAACCTGTAAGACTTGCATCTGTTGAGATTATAGTCCAGGTCGGAAGAACAAAGAAGCCCCCTGAACTAAACGATGGTGATCTGCCCACCATGTCAGAGAGTGTCGTATAATCGGTTTAAAGATATTAATTGAGATATCTTTGAGTAATCCCTGCACTATTGGTTCAGCATACAGAGCTGAAGAGGTCGCATGTGAAAACGAGCAAAGGAGATCGCATCTGATGCGGCAGTCCTAAGACCTAAAATTTCCATGCATAAGGCTACCAAAGGGAATGATTGTGACTGAAGGTTTTGACAAGCTGATATCAATGTTAAACTTCTCTTGTCTGACAAGGACAGAGTCATAGACACTGAATCTATTCTAGAAACCTAAAAAGGTTACACTTGTCTGAGGAATCAATGAACTGATTGGTAAATTGATCCTCCAACCATGAACTTGAAGAAACAACACAAGTCGATTCGTATGAGATTCTTCGAAAATGAGAAGACTGAGCAAGTACCCAGATATTGTCCAATAAGGAAATACCAAAAAACCCTGTTCTCTGATTACAGAAAGAAGGGCACCGAGAACCTTTGAAAAAAATTCTTGGAACTGAGGCTAGGCCAAACGGTAGAGCCACAAAACTGGTAATGCTTGTCTAAAAAGAGAATCTCAGACACAAAGTGATCTGGATGAATCGGAATATGTAGATACACATCCTGTAAATCTATTGTAGACATATAATGCCCTTGCTAAACAAAAGGCAGGACAGTCCTACAGTAACCATCTTGAATGTTGGTATCCTTACATAACGATTCAATATTGATAGATCCGGAACTGGTCTGAAGGAATTGACCTTCTTTGGTACAATGAAGAGATAAAATAAAACCCCAGCCCCTGTTCCAGAACTGGAACTGGCATAATTACTCCAGCCAACTCTAGATCTGAAACACATTTCAGAAATGCTGAGCCTTTGCTGTGTTAACTGGGACACGGGAAAGAAAAAAATCTCTTAGCAGGAGGCCTTAACTGAAGCCAATTCTGTACCTTTCTGAAACAATGTTCTGAAACCAGAAATTGAGAACGGAATTGATCAAAATTTCTTTGAAGAAAACGTAATCTGCCCCATACCAGCTGAGCTGGAATAAGGTCCGCACCTTCATGGGTACTTAGGAGCTGGCTATAGGTTTTCTAAAAGGCTTGGATATATTCCAAACTGGAAATAGTTTCCAAACTGATACCGCTCCTGAGAATGAAGGATCAGGCTTTTGTTCCTTATTGTGAGGAAAGGAACGAAATGATTATTAGACCTAAATTTACCTTAGATTTTTTATCCTTTGGAAAAAAAGTTCCCTTCCTTCCAGAAACAGTTGAAATAATAATTTATTACCCTGGAAAGAAAGGGAAAGCAAAGTTGACTTAGAAGACATATCAGTATTCCAAGTTTAATCCATAAAGCTTTTCTAGCTAAAATAGCTAGAGACATATACCTGACATCAACTCTAATGATATCAAAAGATGGTATCACCAATAAAATTATTAGCATGTTATAAAATAATAATAATGCTATAAAATTATGATCTGTTACTTGTTGCGCTAAAGCTTCTAACCAAAAAGTTGAAGCTGCAGCAACATCCGCTAAAAATATAGCAAGTCTAAGAAGATTACCTGAACATAAGTAAGCTTTTCTTAGAAAGGATTCAATTTTCCTATCTAAAGGATCCTTAAATGAATTACTATCTGCCTTAGGAATAGTAGCACATTTAGCAGGAGTAGAGACAGCCCCATAACCTTAGGGATTTTGTCCCAAAAAAACTCTAATCTGTCAGATGGCACAGGATATAATTGCTTAAACGTTTAGAAGGAGTAAAAGAATTACCCAAATTATTCCATTCCCTGGAAATTACTTCAGAAATAGCATCAGGGAGATTAAACACTTCTGGAATAACTACAGGAGATTTAAAAACCTTATTTAAACGTTTAGATTTAGAATCAAGAGGACCAGAATCCTCTATTTCTAATGCAATTAATACTTCTTTAAATAAAGAACGAATAAATTCCATCTTGAACAAATACAAAGATTTATCAGCATCAACCTCTGAGACAGAAACCTCTGAACCAGAAGAACCATTATCAGTATCAGAATGATGATGTTCATTTAAAAATTCATCTGAAAAAAGAGAAGTTTTAAAAGACTTTTATGTAAACTAGAAGGAGAAATAACAGACATAGCCTTCTTAATGGATTTAAAAAATAAAATCTCATGTTTATCAGGAACACTCTGAAAATTAGATGTTGACGGAACAGCAACAGGTAATGTAACAGTACTAAAGGAAATTTTATCTGCATTAATAAGTTTGTCATGACATGCAATACAAACAACAGCTGGAGAAACAGATACCAAAAAATTATAGCAGATACACTTAGCTTGGTAGCTCCAGCAGTAGACAGCGATTTTCCTGTAGTATCTTCTGACTCAGATGCAACGTGAGACATCTTGCAATATGTAAGAGAAAAAAACAACATATAAAGCAAAATTGATCAAATTCCTTAAATGACAGTTTCAGGAATGGGAAAAAATGCCAAAGAACAAGCTTCTAACAACCAGAAGCACTGAAAAAATAAGACTTAAATAATGTGGAGACAAAAGCGACGCCCTTATTTTTTAGCGCCAAATAAGACGCCCACATTATTTGGCGCCTAAATGCTTTTGGCGCCAAAAATGACGCCACATCCGGAACGCCGACACTTTTGGTGCAAAATAACGTCAAAAAATGACGCAACTTCCGGCGACACGTATGACGCCGGAAACGGAAAATAATTTTTGCGCCAAAAAAGTCTGCGCCAAGAATGACGCAATAAAATGAAGCATTTTCAGCCCCCGCGAGCCTAACAGCCCACAGGAAAAAAAGAGTCAAATTTTTGAAGGTAAGAAAAAATGATTAATTCAAATGCATTATCCCAAATATGAAACTGACTGTCTGAAAAATAAGGAAAGTTGAACATTCTGAGTCAAGGCAAATAAATGTTTGAATACATATATTTAGAACTTTATAAACAAAGTGCCCAACCATAGCTTAGAGTGTCACAGAAAATAAGATTTACTTACCCCAGGACACTCATCTACATGTTTGTAGAAAGCCAAACCAGTACTGAAACGAGAATCAGCAGAGGTAATGGTATATATAAGAGTATATCGTCGATCTGAAAAGGGAGGTAAGAGATGAATCTCTACGACCGATAACAGAGAACCTATGAAATAGACCCCGTAGAAGGAGATCACTGCATTCAAATAGGCAATACTCTCCTCACATCCCTCTGACATTCACTGCACGCTGAGAGGAAAACCGGGCTCCAACTTGCTGCGGAGCGCATATCAACGTAGAATCTAGCACAAACTTACTTCACCACCTCCATCGGAGGCAAAGTTTGTAAAACTGAATTGTGGGTGTGGTGAGGGGTGTATTTATAGGCATTTTAAGGTTTGGGAAACTTTGCCCCTCCTGGTAGGAATGTATATCCCATACGTCACTAGCTCATGGACTCTTGCTAATTACATGAAAGAAAATGTCACCGTTTTTATATTCACACTTTCTGAGACACCAGTTTCTATTGAGCATGTGCAAAACTTCACAGGGTATATGTATACTAGTCTGTGATTGGCTGATGTCTGTCACATGATACAAAAATAAATTTGCCAGAAAAAATCTACTGCTTATTTGAGTAAGTGCAATTGCATTGTCTTTTTTATTATGCACTTGTTAATTATGCAATTCTACTGTATTTCGTGGTCCTTTAATGTAGCAAAAAATTATAATTGATAGTAAATAGTAAGGACAATCTGAGACATAATTATATTAACTGCATTTTAATTTTCATCTGAACACTTAGGAAACACTGAGAAACATGGTGGCAAGTTGTAATTTTTAGAGAAAATGTATTCTGAAAAATATGTTGATTTCCTTACCCAACACTGCTGGAGGGAGCTTTGTTTGATCAATATAAACTACTAATTACACATTTATAAAATTACATTTTAATTAATTTCCCCATAACCCTCCAACTACAAATGTGATAAAATACCACACATTAAAGAGATAATTATGTAGAATAAATAAGGAATTTTATTTTACAAAACCTTGTTCACAGAGCTAAAGATTAGACAGAGGACACTTTTGATAAATAAACAGGATATGTCCGATAAAACACTATGTTGAAATGTAAAATGTAAAGTAAAATACAAATTTGATGTCTTACTTTTGCACAGTAGAATGGAAGTCACCAGCAAAGCAATTTTGAGTAGGACACAAATTCCTGCCAGAGGAGCCCAAATATAGAGATCACAGGAGATGTCTGAAGAATCCGTCTTAACTGTTGTTTTTTGGAGAAAATATAATATAAAAACACACATGTAAGTTTGGGACACTTTGTTAGGATAATACTCAGACATACAATTTAGGATTTTAAGTTGTAAACATATTCAAAAAAAGCCTTTTCTTCTCTTTATGTTTGTATCAACTGAATTCAGTCTTAAAGAGTTATCCTAGTTAATAAAACGTTCTATTTAATTAATATAATTTTTGATCAATCACCCCCCCCAAATACAGCAAATTAATAAAAAAAAAAGTAAAAAGAAAAGGAAACGAGAACTAAAATAAATTAAAGAAATAATGGATGGAGCTAAAACTGAAACTAAAAAATACAAAAAGCATCAAATACGTTCCTATAAAGACCCACATTAGATTAAAAACAAATGAGATAACATAAAATAATTATAATATTATAGGCTATATATCCATCTTGTCACATGCTAAATATAAATGACTACATCCCTGGTCATATCCTCATTTATAGCAGAAAGGTAGCGTTCAGCGAATGCAATGTTGACTATGTGTATTGAAAGTATTAAATACAAATTAAAACAAGGGAATTTATTTAAAAAAAGATCTAATGGAACAGAGAACACAATTAAAATGTAATAAAATCCAAATTAAATTGCATGAAAGAAATATACAAATGAAACTATAGTAACTATGGATGATCATATTAAAACATATTACTTTTGTTTAATTTTAATTTAACGAGATTAATAATCGTATTTACTTTATTTCTACAACTTGAATAGAATGTTCAGTGAAGATTGTCTTGGTTATAGTATTTTTATAGGCATACAATATGTTAAATTATAATTATCTAGTTTATAGTGTTGCAGGTACAAATAATCTTAGATTATTCACTCAGTATTGTATACTATTATATCCATTATAATTACTCAAATCAGATTTTCAATTTTAAATATTCTTGATTGATTGGTCTCAATATAACTACGTCTATAATTATTTGTGTTTTTTCAAATATGGATGGATAGAATCTCTATAATTATTTCAGTACTTGATAACTAAACCTTCTATGAAGATAAGACAAGTCCTTATAAAATAAAAGTACTAATGTTTCCCTCTGTTGCATTTTATTCTTGAATAAATATGAATCGTATAACCATTGTTTACTTAGGGTTGAGTTTTGTCATGGAGTTGTGATCTCCAGAATTAATTTATTTTCTTATGTTTTCCACATTTTTATCATTAGAATTAAAGACAAAAAATATATTTAAAGCATATTTAGTTTAACTGAACACTTGTTTTTAAATTGCCATTTAAATATTTGTTTAGACGGCTAAATAACTTTTTTTTATTATCCTTAAAGATGAGCCTTTAGATAATTTGTGAAGTTAGTAACTTGTACAATAATCTGTTTATGCAAAAAGACAAATTTAAATATTTTCTGCATATAAGTGGCAACATAATATAGCACAATATTTTCCTTGTACTCACTGTAAATAATATATATTGTTCTGTTAAGTTAATATAAAGAAAAAATAATAAGAAAGGTAAATCTAACTTTGTTTTTAAATAAAATCTTAAACATTAATACGTTCACCCAAATTAATAATCAGAACATTAAAAAAAATGTAATTTTGTTTTTCATATAGAATAATAATTATTAATGGGTCCTTTAGAAAAGTCTATGAAATGATTTATCTACAAAAATTCCTGTAGATTTTAATGGTGAATTTTGTTGAAAAATCATTATATAATGTTTTCTCTAATATACCCCTAAGTCCTATCTACCCATATTATCAAATAATGGATAGCAAAAGGAATATCAAACGAGAGATGCAAAGAAATAAACAATAAATAGTAGCTGCTACATATAAAGGAGAAAAATTTAAAAGTTTCAAATAAAGTAACGTAATTAAAATAAAGAGATATAAAAGCCAGTAACATGTATAGTTTTTAAATGAAATATGCCTTTATTAAAGGGATAGGAAAGTCACAATTAAACTTGCATGATTCAGCATTCCATTTTAAGACACTTAAATTCACTTCTATTTTCAAATGTGCTTCGTTCTCTTAGTATTCCTTGTTAAAAAATGAATACGCACATATCATACACTAGTGGGAGCTGCTGCTCATCGGTGCCTGCACACATTTGTCTCTTGTGATTGGCTAAATAGATAAGTTGTTTTAAATTGTATGTTCTATCTGAATCATAAAAGAAAATTTTGGGGTTTACTATCCCTTTAAGATGATATTAAAGGGACACTGAACACAATTTTGTTCTTTTGTGATTCAGATAGAGCATGCAATTTTAAACAACTTTCTAATTTACTCCTATTATACATTTTTCTTCGTTCTCTTACTTTCTTTATTTGAAAAAGAAGACATCTAAGCTATTTTTTTGTTCAGAACCATGGAAAGCACTTGTTTATTGGTAGGTTAATTTACCCACCAATCAGCAAGAACAACACAGTGTGTTCACTAAAAATGGGCCAGCATCTAAACTTACATTCTTGCATTTCAAATAAAGATACCAAGAGAATGAAAATAATTTGATAATAGGAGTAAATTAGAAAGTTGCTTAAAATTGCATGCTCTATCTGAATCATGATAGAAAAAAATTGGGTTCAGTATCCCTTTAAATGTTGCAAAATTTTTTGCATATTTTTGGCATTTTGTTTCCCTTGCTTTTAAAATGTGCTAATAAGTAACTCACTTTTTTCCAGAAATAGCCACAATCTTGCATTTGTAATAATATTATGAAAACATTTGTATGATAAACAATAAATATAATGTTTACTACAATTCAATACACATCATAGTCATGTAATTAATGTCTATAAAGCTGTAAATTAACATGAATAATCAATGGCATATTACTAATATCAATTTAAATATTTTAAAAAATGTCTTTAACTATGCATATCAGAAAAATATTGCTGGGTTAAAATCAATGTCATTATAGGCAAAATTGTTATTGGTTGAAACCATAGTAAAAGGGCCTTGGTTTAAGTTATTGTCTCTAAAGGACCCTTCTGTGGATACAAGATCAAAACAATAAAGTGAATACATGACTACAATACATGTAAAGCTAAGTAAAATATTTCAGTCCAGGTATGGACCCAGTGGCTGAGAAATAGTAAGATATGATACTTTCCCAACTCACTGTATAGAATCCATGATGTGACCAATTAGGAATCAAGGTCAAACCATAACAAGGAACAGCCAGATCAGAATAGTAGAACAGTCTGAGGTCAGTAACAGCTGGACAGTCCACTACCAAATCATAAACTCTTAGAGTAGATGTCAGGCTTATATAATATACAACACAGGTAGGCAGGCAGAATCAGAATCCAGAGGCAAAGTCAAAGATGAAGCAAAAAGCGGAACATAGAACAACAAATACTGTGCACACCCTCAGATAGTACATATCACAAATGTGTAAATAGAAAAGGTGCTGTTGCATCATAAGTAGGAGCCATATTAACATAAAAAACATTCATGTAAGTGGGGCAAACAAAAACTGTGTGACCGAGGCTATAAAAATGATTCACACAGAACCCAGAAACGGCATGGAAAATAAAGGTATGAGCATTATTTAACCCCATGAACTTCTATTTCTGGTTTGTTACTCTTCTTTTTCTAATTGGCAACAGCCTCTTGGGTAATTCACAGTGTATTTGCTGGTCTGATAGCTCTGTCTGATATTAAAGTATTGTGGTCTCATCCTTGGACAACATTTTGCTTAGAATAGAATAGCTAGACAGGGATCAGGTTTGCTATGAGAAGTTCTAGCAGGAAAAGGGCTGTTATGGCGTCCAAATGCTAAAGGTGAAACTTCAGGTCAGGTTGCAAAGGGTGCAGAATAGCCAATCAGATTACTAAAGTCTATGGACCACAATCAGCAGATAACAGAGGACAACATCTCTGGTCAGGTACATGATCCAGACAAATCACAGCATTGTACTGTTACTAAAAGAACAAAAAAACTCAAAATGTATTCCACATAAACTGTTCAGTTATGCAAAGTGAGCGCAATTTGGTAACACACTTTATTTATTTATTTTGACTGCTTTTTGCGCAATTTAATTATATCAATTTTTTTATTTTTTCCGTACCACCAAGAGGCTTGAGTGCAGCATGATTCACAATCATGACACTGCAACAAGCCAAAGAGCTAAGATACAAATACTCAAAAGTTTTTCAATTTGTGTGCAGTTGGCCTGCAAAACAATACAAATTTGCTAATAAAATTTAAAATGTAAATACTTTTAAAACACGTTATGAAGATATTTTTTTAATGCAGGGCTTTAATGACATTTAACTGTAGTTAAAGGGATAGTCTAGTCAAAATTAAACATTCATGATTCAGAGAAAGCATGGAATTTTAAGCAACTTTCTAATTTACCCCTATTATCAATTATTATAAATTTGACTAGAATATCCCTTTAAAAGCCTTTTAGAATACATATCACCCTAGCAAGATTTTGAAAAAATATGCAATACATTGTTATGCCATTTAAATGCACAAATGAACATAGTTTTATCATGTTTTTCTTTTAGGAGGGAATAGTTTCACAGTGTGAGCCCATCACAGTGTTCAATCAACAGCCACATATTATCAATTAGGACTGTAGCATCAAAATGCTTCTCTTAGGCCTTCAAGACTGCTATAATCCAAAACTGGAAAGGAATACAAAACTACAAATCCCATGCTGCTATGACAACAGACAACAGAACAAGCTGCAAGGCTTAATAGTTTCTTTCTTTAACCCTTTGAGTGCTAAGCTGGATTTAATATTTTTCAGATTTTTACTATTTTTAACAAAAAAAATGTTTTGACTCCCCCCCCCCAGGTCCCCAAGACTTACACCATTGGAAAGGTTAGGCGATTACCTTTCCAATGGTGGGTCCAATGGTGGGTCTTGGGGGTCTGTAGCTGCTTAGAAACCTGAGATACAGGTTTCTAAGCAGCATGCCCCCTTTCCCTATACTTTGTATTGTCAATTTTAAATAAAGTTGTGCGGTGACGTCATCACTTCATTACGCATGATGTCACCGCACGTAACGGGAAGCCCCGGCGATGCCTGTCACTATGCAGGCCTGATCGCTGGGGTAGGAGCGGGTGGGAGCCCCCAGATCACCAAAAAGGTAGTTGAGTGCTAGCGACGGCTCTGAGCCGTCGTTAGCACTCAAGGGGAATATACAAGACTGATTGAACAATTTAAAAAGACGAATACATGGAGGCGTCTAGAGATCCTATTAATTTTAAAACACAAATAGGTGCTAATCATAAATAAATAAGTGTATATTCCTGGCGAAAAGCATCAGGTTTTATCAATGTTACTGCTCATTGCAAACAAAACCATTGTTTATAATAGCAGTGAGGATACCAGGTGGTGTAGATGTTATTGTAGGGCAGAAATCCGCAGTATGTGCTTACTAAGCAACTTATAGGTAATATGCTGCCTTTCAGCACCTACTGACTTAAATGGACACTAAACCCAAATATTTTCTTTCGTGATTCAGATAGAGCATGCAATTTTAAGCAACTTTCTAAATTACTCCTATTATCAAATTTTCTTCGTCCTCTTGCTATCTTTATTTGAAAAAGAAGTCATTTAAGCTTTTTTTTTTGGTTCAGACACAGGACAGCACTTTTTTTTATTGGTTGATGAATTTATCCACCAATCAGCAAGAACAACCCTGGTTGTTCACCAAAAATGGGCCGGCATCTAAACTTACATTGTTGCATTTCAAATAAAGATACCAAGAGAATGAAGAACATTTGATAATAAGAGTAAATTAGAAAGTTGGTTACAATTTCATGCTCTATCTGAATTACGAAAGAAAAAAATTTGGGTTCAGTGTCCCTTTAAACTACATTTAAATTTAGGTATAGAGGGGAGATGATAGCCTTAGTGGAAGTAAAAAGGGGAAGACTTCCCCCTCTCTATCTTTACTGCACATGCGTAAATAATAATGTGCGTTCATAGCACATACATTTATACAGGGTGGTACAGTTCCTTTCAGCGTAAAGTTTGTGTTTAGTATCACTTATTTGTAGAATGAATATCACATATCCTGAAAGCAGGGCTTCAACCACACAGAAACTGAGTCAGACAGAAGGTCTTGTGCTGTAATATATAACAGCAATTAGCAGAATTGGCTGCAGATATATAATAAGAGGTATTGTGAAGACAAAGTGTGAGCTAAGATGTTTAAAGGGACACTCAATCAAAATTAAACTTTAAACAACTTTCTAATTTACTTCCATTAACAAAATGTGCACAGTCTTTTTATATTTAAACTTTTTGAGTCACCAGCTCCTACTGAGCATGTGCAAGAATAAGTGTGTATGCATTTGTGAATGGCTGATTGCTGTCACATGGTACGTGTATGCATTTGTGATTGGCTGATGGCTGTCACATGGCACAGGGGGAGTGGAAGAAGACATAACTTTTAAAATTGTCAGAAAAAAAATCTACTACTCATTTGAAGTTCAGACTAAGTGCTATTGCATTGTCTTGTTATCTTGCATTTGTTGATTATGCAAATCTACAGTGTTGACTGGTCCTTTAATGCCACATATACAGATAGTGGGTTTTCTCTCATATTACAAGTTGTAATAATATCTTAATATATTTACCTGGATTTACAGATTTGCAGTCACATGAGTTTTCTTTTGGGGTCTGTGTTTTTAGATGTGTTGCTTGTGTTGTTGTTGGCTTTTTGGTCGTAGCTTTACAGGAAAACAGACAGAAAACAATGTTATATTTTATCTAACACTTCCCCAAGCTTTATTCATACATGTTTCTATTGATTATTTAAGAAGACCCTAAATACAATGGCACGAGGATGCAATACATTCAACATTTAATATTCAAAATATATTCACAATTTCAAATGTGTATTCGTAGATCAGTTAAAGTTTTGTCTAGAAGCCCATGGGATAGATGAGAGAATTTATTTTTCAATATAATGTATAAAATCTTTATTAATGATTTAATTAATCTTATGCAGTAGAGACTGCAGCGCGAGACAAACATACTTGGCTGTAAGGATGTGAGGATTAGTGTCTGCGCGCGTGGTCATGTGCATTAGAGACTGCGCGAGACAGGCCTTAACCCTTCTGCTGCGATCTGGCTAAAAGTAGCGAGATTACGCTATTTCTGCATGCCCCACGAGTGGGGCAGTGCAGACAAGGCCTTTTTTAGGGGCGGGCCAAGCGGGCAGCTGCCTGGGGCGCCAGACACTGTGGGGCTCCTCCTGAGCTCTGAGCTAAGTGAGCTTTAAGCCTGAGATGGAAACCGAAATCATAAAGTATACACAATTAAGTTATAGCTTACCTCCCCCTATAATTTTTTTTATTAAAAAGCGCTTCCTTTATTTCTTACCCTGTGTCTGCCAGAGGTGCTGTCCTGTGAGACATGGTTCTACCCTTGTTGGTAGACACAGGGTTAACTGTGTGTGCTATCAGATTTAGGCACTGCTGTATAACGGAGCAGGAGGTCAGGTGGGCTGCTCCATGCTGTTTACTGTTTGTGTGAGCTGCCGGGCAGTAATTTATCGCTCTCCAAAAGGAAAAAGGTAGATAAGGAATGTGGGGTCTTCAAGTTTACTTTGCTTTGTATACCGGTGATAAGGCTGAGCTTCTGAAATATGTAAGCTTATTTTTAAACTTCTCTCGTATGCTGAACTGTGTGTATATATATATGCTAAAATCAGTTATCAACAATATGAGAATTTGGTATATATATATACAGTTCCTTAAGGGGAAAGCACAATCTCACCACTTGTTAAGTGCCACGGTGCTCTGCTGTAAATAATCCACAACGTCCACAGAATGCAGGCACTCACTGGTCTTAGTAAAATATAACAATTTATTTAGAAATCATTAAAAAGACATAACGTTTCGGCACCAATATGTGCCTTTGTCAAATGTCAGCATGTAACCAAACGAATATGCAGCACACTTAAAATCATATTGATCATATTGATTTTAAGTGTGCTGCATATTCGTTTGGTTACATGCTGACATTTGACAAAGGCACATATTGGTGCCGAAACGTTATGTCTTTTTAATGATTTCTAAATAAATTGTTATATTTTACTAAGACCAGTGAGTGCCTGCATTCTGTGGACGTTATATATATATATATATATATATATATATATATATACACTATTCCAGCAAAATATTTTTACATCCCAGGTCTCAGTGTTATAATACTGTCACCCAGGTTTATTTAATTATGCTGTTGTGTAGATTATGTGTGTGTATATGTGTAAGAAAACATATAACAAATGAATGGTATTTGGTATGTATGTATGTATTTATATGTGTGTGTGTATGTATGTATGTATTTATATGTGTGTGTGTGTGTGTGTATGTATGTATGTATTTATATGTGTGTATGTATGTATGTATTTATATGTGTGTGTGTATGTATGTATGTATGTATGTATTTATATGTGTGTGTATGTATGTGTGTATTTATATGTGTGTATGTATGTATTTATATGTGTGTGTGTATGTATGTATTTATATGTGTGTATGTATGTATTTATATGTGTGTGTATATGTATGTATTTATATGTGTGTGTGTATGTATGTATGTATTTATATGTGTGTATGTATGTATGCATGTATGTATTTATATATGTGTGTGTATGTATGTATGTATTTATATGTGTGTATGTATGTATGTATTTATATGTGTGTATGTATGCATGTATGTATTTATATGTGTGTATGTATATGTATGTATTTATATGTGTGTGTGTATGTATGTATGTATGTATGTATTTATATGTGTGTGTATGTATGTGTGTATTTATATGTGTGTATGTATGTATGTATTTATATGTGTGTGTATGTATGTATTTATATGTGTGTATGTATGTATTTATATGTGTGTGTATATGTATGTATTTATATGTGTGTGTGTATGTATGTATGTATTTATATGTGTGTATGTATGTATGCATGTATGTATTTATATGTGTGTGTGTATGTATGTATGTATTTATATGTGTGTATGTATGTGTATATACATACAGGTACTGTAAAACTCTACATTTTGGGGAATAGCTTAGAATGTGATATTCAGCTTCTACTCTAAAATTTATGAGAGGTGTTTATAGGAAGACATGAGGCCTTACTTTTGTTTTTGACATATATATTTTAAAGCAGGAATATTTTATGTTAGGATTTTTGTATACATTTCCTAAAAGTGAAGCCAGTGTAAAATCTAGAAATATTTAATAATCTTTAATGAAATTTATATATACTATTTTTACATCCCATGTCTCAGGGTTATAATACTGTCACCCAGGTTTATTTCATTATGCTGTTGTGTAGATTATGTGTGTGCATATGTGTTAGAAAACACATAACAAATGAATGGTATTTGGTATGTAAGTATGTATTTATATGTGTGTGTGTATGTATGTATGTATGTATGTATGTATGTATGTATTTATATGTGTGTGTGTATGTATTTATATGTGTGTGTGTATGTATGTATGTATTTATATGTGTGTATGTATGCATGTATGTATTTATATGTGTGTATGTATGTATGTATGTATTTATATGTGCTTATGTATGTATGTATTTATATGTGTGTATGTATGTATGTATTTATATGTGTATGTATGTATGTATTTATATGTGTGTATGTATGTATTTATATGTGTGTACAGGGAGTGCAGAATTATTAGGCAAATGAGTATTTTGACCACATCATCCTCTTTATGCATGTTGTCTTACTCCAAGCTGTATAGGCTCGAAAGCCTACTACCAATTAAGCATATTAGGTGATGCATCTCTGTAATGAGAAGGGGTGTGGTCTATATCAGGTGTTGATATATAGTGAGATATCTTGCAGAGGGATGCAGCACTCTTAAAATTGCAAAGCTTCTGAAGTGTGATCATCGAACAATCAAGCGTTTCATTCAAAATAGTCAACAGGGTCGCAAGAAGCGTGTGGAAAAACCAAGGCGCAAAATAACTGCCCATGAACTGAGAAAAGTCAAGCGTGCAGCTGCCAAGATGCCACTTGCCACCAGTTTGGCCATATTTCAGAGCTGCAACATCACTGGAGTGCCCAAAAGCACAAGGTGTGCAATACTAAGAGACATGGCCAAGGTAAGAAAGGCTGAAAGACGACCACCACTGAACAAGACACACAAGCTGAAACGTCAAGACTGGGCCAAGAAATAGGTTTTATGGACTGATGAAATGAGAGTGAGTCTTGATGGGCCAGATGGATGGGCCCGTGGCTGGATTGGTAAAGGGCAGAGAGCTCCAGTCCGACTCAGACGCCAGCAAGGTGGAGGTGGAGTACTGGTTTGGGCTGGTATCATCAAAGATGAGCTTGTGGGGCCTTTTCGGGTTGAGGATGGAGTCAAGCTCAACTCCCAGTCCTACTGCCAGTTTCTGGAAGACACCTTCTTCAAGCAGTGGTACAGGAAGAAGTCTGCATCCTTCAAGAAAAACATGATTTTCATGCAGGACAATGCTTCATCACACGCGTCCAAGTACTCCACAGCGTGGCTGGCAAGAAAGGGTATAAAAGAAGAAAATCTAATGACATGGCCTCCTTGTTCACCTGAACTGAACCCCATTGAGAACCTGTGGTCCATCATCAAATGTGAGAAGGGAAAACAGTACACCTCTCTGAACAGTGTCTGGGAGGCTGTGGTTGCTGCTGCACGCAATGTTGATGGTGAACAGATCAAAATACTGACAGAATCCATGGATGGCAGGCTTTTGAGTGTCCTTGCAAAGAAAGGTGGCTATATTGGTCACTGATTTGTTTCTGTTTTGTTTTTGAATGTCAGAAATGTATATTTGTGAATGTTGAGATGTTATATTGGTTTCACTGGTAAAAATAAATAATTGAAATGGGTATATATTTGTTTTTTGTTAAGTTGCCTAATAATTATGCACAGTAATAGTCACCTGCACACACAGATATCCCCCTAAAATAGCTATAACTAAAAATAAACTAAGAACTACTTCCAAAACTATTCAGCTTTGATATTAATGAGTTTTTTGGGTTCATTGAGAACATGGTTGTTGTTCAATAATAAAATTAATCCTCAAAAATACAACTTGCCTAATAATTCTGCACTCCCTGTATGTATGTATTTATATGTGTGTATGTATTTATATGTGTGTGTATGTATGTATGTATTTATTTGTGTGTATGTATGTATGTATTTATATGTGTGTACGTATGTATTGATATGTGTGTGTATGTATGTATGTATTTATTTATATGTGTGTGTGTATGTATGTATGTATGTGTGTATGTATGCATGTATGTATTTATATGTGTGTGTGTATGTATGTATTTATATGTATGTATGTATTTATATTTGTGTGTGTATGTATGTACAGGTGGCCCTCGTTTTACAACGGTTCAATTTACACCGTTTCAGAATAACAACCTTTTTTTCCAGTCATGTGACTGCTATTAAAAAGCATTGAGAAGCAGTGCATTTATTAAAATAGCCAGTATGTGGAGCTGTTCGCTTGTGTTGCAGCAAAGCCAAGCAAGCTGAAATTAATCAGTTTAACCAGACCTGAGCTATCAAGCAGATTTCAAAGGAACAAGATCTTCCTGTCTATAAATCAGTCCAGATTGGAATGCATAGAAAGAACTGTTTGCCGAAAAATGCAAGTGAAGTCTGTGTTGTGTGATTATTTTATTAGGTTTATAATGATGTTTAGCAAATGTT
>NC_069500.1:1357581944-1357629444 GCF_027579735.1 Bombina bombina
TTAGAATAGGGTAGGGCATTTTTTTATTTTGGGGGCTTTGTTATTTTATTAGGGGGCTTAGAGTAGGTGTAATTAGCTTAAAATTGTTGTAATATTTTTATAATGTTTGTAAATTCTTTTTTTATTTTTTGTAACTTAGTTCTTTTTTTTATTTTTTGTACTTTAGTTAGTGTATTTATTTGTAGGTATTTGTATTTAATTTATTTAATGATAGTGTAGTGTTAGGTTTAATTGTAACTTAGGTTAGGATTTATTTTACTGGTAATTTTGTATTTCTTTTAAGCTAGATAGTTATTAAATAGTTAATAACTATTTAATAGCTATTGTACCTAGTTAAAATAAATACAAAGCTGCCTGTAAAATAAATATTAATCCTAAAATAGCTACAATATAATTATTATTTATATTGTAGCTATATTAGGGTTTATTTTACAGGTAAGTATTTAGCTTTAAATAGGATTAATTTATTTAATAAGATTTATTTTATTTCGTTAGATAAAAATTATATTTAACTTAGGGGGTTGTTAGGGTAAGGGTTAGACTTAGCTTTAGGGGTTAATACATTTATTATAGTAGCAGTGAGGTCCGGTCGGCAGATTAGGGGTTAATAATTGTAGGTAGGTAGCGGCGACATTGGGGGTGACAGATTAGGGGGTAATAAATATAATATAGAGGTCGGCGGTGTTAGGGGCAGCAGATTAGGGGTACATAGGGATAACGTAGGTTGCGGCGGTGTACGGAGTGGCAGATTAGGGGTTAAAAATAATATGCAGGGGTCAGCGATAGCAGGGTCGGCAGATTAGGGTTTAATAAGTGTAAAGTTAGGGGTGTTTATACTCGGGGTACATGTTAGGGTGTTAGGTGCAGACTTAGGAAGTGTTTCCCCATATTAAACAATGGGGCTGCGAAAGGAGCTGAATGCTGCTTTTTTGCAGGTGTTAGGTTTTTTTTTCCAGCTCAAACGGCCCCATTGTTTCCTATGGGGGAATCGTGCACAAGCACGTTTTTGAAGCTGGCCGCGTCCGTAAGCACCGCTGGTATTGAGAGTTGCAGTGGCGGTAAATTATGCTCTATGCTCCCTTTTTGGAGCCTAACGCAGGCCTTCTGTGAACTCTAAATACCAGCAGTATTTAAAAGGTGCGGGGGGAAAAAATACACCTAGGTATAGAAAACTTTCAGTATAGGCAGGGATACTACAGGCTAAAATAGCTATTTCAAATACCAATATAAAGGCTAAGGAACTATTTGTAAACCATTTTTTTTTTTTTAAATAAATTTTTTATTGAGGTAAAAAGTAATAACAATAGAACAAACAATATGTCCAGGCACGGATCAGAGATAATAAAAACACTTGTACATTACTCATTCAAGAAATAAATGTGGGCTAAAACATTGGTGTACTAATGAAACAGTTGTTCTCACATTGTCTAACCCGTAGTGGTGCCATATATCCATATGGATAGTAGAATAACAGTTGACATGTGTTATAGCACCGCTTCTGCCACCATGAAGAGAAAATGTAAAACAATATATAAGAAACACAGGTGACTGGAACATATATCTATAAAACCTTGGTTTTTATATTATATAACTAATGATCCCTACTTCGAGATAAGAGATACTGTATAAACTATAAATGATAGGAGGTAGGGAATTGGCTTTTATCCAACCTCTCAAAGGTCTGAGTGTGTGTGGGGGGGTTGCAGCGGGTAAGAGCCGCTCAAAATAGGGGGAAATGGAGGGAAATGGAGGACGGAGCCAGCCAGGATACTGGAAAGATAAAGATCACAGGGCCATTAACCTTAATAGTTGAAGGGGCTCAGATTTAATATCAGCAAAATAGTCATACATATATATTGACCAACATACGGTACAATACATCTTAGCTAATTATTATGCTGGGGTTCATATGGATGTCGCAACTCTTAGGCTGATTCTAGTCACTCTAATCCTCTATTTACGCCATGAGTAAATTCAAGCTGGGAGATGCAAAAGTAAGGGTAGTTTCCTCAAAATAATGGGAACAGGGGAGGATATTTAAATATATATGGAAAGCAAAGAACTGCTATATGAACCCCTCTCCTGGGGAGATGCCAGCTATAGACGATGTGGGAAAAAGGAAAAGGGGTATAACCCGCCGGTAATAAATGCCGGCGGGAAAGGGAGGAGAGGGGTCAAATAGAAGTAATGGATGGAAATAAAATGACAATTGAGAAATAATATAAAGGACGGTGCGGTATGGATATAGTGTGAGCCTTATAAGGGATGTTCCCCATATGTGAACTACCAAAACTAAACTACACATAAGCAACTTTAGATATAGGACTAAGACATTAACATGCTTGTAATAACTATAAATAAGCTAAGCTTATACAGTACGGTACTAATACAGAACCATAAGACAAATATAAACTTTGCACCCCTAGTGTTTAAGTTAACTTGGGGCATATAAACAGAGACAATAACCTGACTGTTAGTAAAGGCACAAACTAAAGTATTAATATAGGGTTTCATAAAGACTCTAGGGTCATGTCAAATATCTTAGTCAGTATATAGATAACACTGAGTGTTGCTAAGGCTTATGGGATCTACATAAATATAGGCTCTATAAAGTAAAAACAATAGTCACTACAGAGGCCAGGTCTCCTGCTTTCTAGACATATTCTGAAACTTCTAGGTATTGAACAAGCATAACGGTTTGTAAACATCCTAACAAAACCGGCGAAAAAGGGTAAAAACATAAAAATAGTACCTATGGGTAAAATATTAGCCTTAATGAGCTGTGTAGACTAAGAATTGGAGACTTGCTCGCTCCTCTGTCTTATCCTATCCCTGAACGTCTCCGGCTGCACAAAAGCTCTAGCTGAAGTGGTTTGCGAATTGGGTTATGTAGGAAGGTACAAAACATCAGAGTTCCATTACATAAAGAGTTGTAGTTAGTATCATCCCAGCTTGAAAGTATAAATTTGACGTTACTGATACCTAATGTGTTAAGTGACTTTCTACATTATTTGGGGGATAAAGGAGTAATATATAAGCTATAAGTTTTGAATGAGTTACAGGTATTTCTCAGGAGTTGAAGTAAATATCACAACATTCAATTATAGATTTTAAGGTTACTGGCACATATAATGTAGGGGGTCAGCTGGTAAGCATCATATAAGTATATCTGCACAGTACTAAAGATACAAAAATAGAGATACATTGGTAATAAAGATAGGAAAAGAGACAAGTCCTGACATTTAGCAGAGAACAGTATATATCTAACAAGTGGGTACATGAGTATGGTCAGAACCTCTACTAGTCTTTAACTTAAGTTCAGGTCTCACTCCGGTCTCTAAGGAGTGCCAATTCCAAGGAGAGAATAACAATGTTACTGAGAATAACAATAGAGCAGTAGAAACACCTACATGAGATAGACCTAAGGATTTACAAACAGCAGTTATGGGGATATGGAAAAGGGGGATATTCGCTGGCGTGATATCTGTATCCACATATCCCATTACCCAAACACAAGAGTCAGGGAATGAGGACAGTAGTGCTGAATTGAGCTACCTAACATTGGTGAAACTCTTGTTAACTTAAATATTACATGCAAAAATATTAGAGAAAAATATATAACAGATCAAGCATATATCCTCCATAGGTATCTGATACCAAGAATCCAGGAGCTACAGGCCTAAGTGAAAGCAGGAGGGAGCAGATTTCTAATATGCATAATAATTCACATCCCTAACGTTAGGTTCCATTTCTCTAACCTGGTCCCTTATGTATGAATAGACAAAACATTTCAAATTCCTAAGGGTTATCGGTCAGAGTGGCAGGGTATTGTAGATAATCATAAACATTTAAAATTAAAAGGCAAATTAGGTAACATGAGAACTGAAAACATATAAGTAGGTCACAAAAGCGGCTCCACATAGAACCTTTAGGAAAACACAGTCAAAGTGGAGAGCGTATGAGTCGGCAGGTCTTTACCCTACTCCGGTTCTAAGGTCCAGAAACCCAGGAGCCGCTGGGAAGGTCTGCTCAGTAGCTGTGCAGTTATCTCGAAAATGGACCTTCCAAATCTGTGTGGTAAGTCCGGTAAGAGTCACTGGACCCGTGTGTGTGTGCAGCTTTCTCAAGTAGGAGAGATATCCAATTCCGTCTCCAGCTGTAGGACGCCCTTGTATGGAGAAGCAAACATGGCAGCTAAAGAATCCAGACAGAGGCTGCTGTCCAGAACGCAATCCTGACCGGATTTCTGCTGTTAGTAACTCACTTGCCGGAACCTCCGGCTTTGAAAGGGGGTCTCCGGTTGTAGGGAATTCCACATTATCGATGTCAGTGTAGGCTGTAAGTTGCAAACTATACCCTCGGCTCGTTCCTCTCCTCTGTGACACCTCCAGCCGAACTGCGCCTTGCTGCTTGGATTCTGCACGAGTGAGGGAGGACTGTAAAGTATCGTACAGCTTAGAAAAACATAGCTGTTCCGCCATCTCAGGTCCGACACTCTGTATTGTTGGCTGGCATCCCACCTCTTCATACTGTTGCGTATCTCCTTCACCATGTGGCGAATCTAAGTAACTATCACCAGCGGCCTCCTCTGTTTCTCCTAACATCGGTGCGATGCATTGCGGGTGCACAATAGCTCTCAATTCCCCAATAAGGGCTTGTCGGTGGATATCCAGAGAGAGCATTAATTTGTGTAGTGCAGAGATAATTGGCCTCTCCATAGGATAGCTTAGGGGGTGATGGAAGTATAAGGGAAGTATCGCCAAGTGCAGATATGATGCTTAGGTGTCCTCTAATATGGCGGCTCACTTCATACAGCAATCCCAGTGAGCTGGAAGGCCTTTGCAGTGTTGCGTTGTCGACTGTTTCACTTTATTGTCCTATATCTCATGTCAAATGTTACCATACATGTTAGAGATCTCCCTAGTCAGCATGTACAGTAGATCTCTGAGGTTTGGTTCTTCTCAGTCGTCTTCTTGTTGGTCTGGTCACACGTGAATTAGCACCAATACTCCAATAACTGATTTTGATCCTTAATGTCACTGAACAACAGGTATTCACCTTGTCAATGAGAGTAACACTGACCTATAACGCACTATAAACACACAAGGCAGGCAAGCAGGAAGTTAGGAACAAAGCTGAATCAATATCTCCACCCACTCCCTCCCCTTGCCTGTACCATGTGACCATTTGTAAACCATTTAATACACTCCAGCAGGTAAAATGGATCATTGAGAACAAATTAAAGGAGGTAATGATTTTGAGTAAACTGTCCCTTTAATTTATTTCCAGTGACTTGTTATACCAGCTGCAGAGTAAGGGATGTATGAAAAATTGCATTTTCAGGTTTATTTGTGTATGTGAAATAGCTGGTTTTGTGCTTTTAAACCACAGCCTATTACGATGGGTTGAGCTTGCAGGTAATATAATATCTCATTATATTATCACTTTGTTTACACACACTTGCATCCTTATCTTATATCTGTTTGTAAACCAAAGCCCAGTACTTAGAGAGAACAATGGAAAAATATAATTTCATTAGTTATCTCTGCAACACCCCACCAGGAGTGTAATTTTTTTTCTGGTGACTGGTTACATTTCCTGTCAATAGCCTGGACTTAAAGGGACATAAAACCCAATTTTTTTCTTTCATGATTCAGACAGAGCATACAATTTTAAACAAATTTCCAATTTACTTCTGTTATCAAATTTTCTTCGTTTTCTTGTTATCCTTTGTTGAAATGCTGGGAGGTAAGTTCATGAGTGTGCATGTGTCCACAACACTATATGGCATCAGTTTTGCAACAATGTTATACATTAGCAGGAGCACTAGATAGCAGCACTATTTACTGTCATGTAGTGCTTCAGGCATGTGCATGCTACCTACCTAGGTATCCCTTCAGCAAAGAATAACATGAGAACAAAACAAATTTGATAATAGAAGTAAATTGGAAACATTTTAAAAATTGTATTCACTATCTAAATAATGAAAGAAAATGTTTGGGTTTACTGTCCCTTTAAGATCAGAAACTTTCAGTATATGGGGTTTCCACAGGCTAAATCAGCTTTTTCAAATGCCAAAACTAGGGTAAACTCTAGCAGGTCAAATGGATCTTTGGGAACAAATTAAGAGAGAAAATTGTGGGGTAAGCTGTCCCTTTAAAGGGATAGGAAACATAAAATGTTCTTGCATAATTCAGATAGAGCACACAATTTTAAACAACTTTAATTTGTTTAAAAGCAGAGCTGTACGATTTGGAGCCGGCCCATTTCTAAAGCACTTTATGTCAGCAGTTTTGCAAAAATGTTATCCATTTGCAAGAACACTAGATAGCAGCACCATTTCCTGCTATGTAGTACTAATGTTATCCATTTGCAAGAACACTAGATAGCAGCACCATTTCCTGCTATGTAGTACTAATGTTATCCATTTGCAAGAGCACTAGATGGCAGCACTATTTCCTGCTATGTAGTACTAATGTTATCCATTTGCAAGAGCACTAGATGGCAGCACTATTTCCTGCTATGTAGTACTAATGTTATCCATTTGCAAGAACACTAGATAGCAGCACCATTTCCTGCTATGTAGTACTAATGTTATCCATTTGCAAGAACACTAGATAGCAGCACCATTTCCTGCTATGTAGTACTAATGTTATCCATTTGCAAGAGCACTAGATAGCAGCACCATTTCCTGCTATGTAGTACTAATGTTATCCATTTGCAAGAACACTAGATAGCAGCACTATTTCCTGCTATGTAGTACTAATGTTATCCATTTGCAAGAGCACTAGATGGCAGCACTATTTCCTGCTATGTAGTACTAATGTTATCCATTTGCAAGAACACTAGATAGCAGCACTATTTCCTGCTATGTAGTACTAATGTTATCCATTTGCAAGAGCACTAGATGGCAGCACTATTTCCTGCTATGTAGTACTAATTTTATCCATTTGCAAGAGCACTAGATGGCAGCACTATTTCCTGCTATGTAGTACTAATTTTATCCATTTGCAAGAGCACTAAATGGCAGCACTATTTCCTGCTATGTAGTACTAATGTTATCCATTTGCAAGAGCACTAGATGGCAGCACTATTTCCTGCTATGTAGTACTAATGTTATCCATTTGCAAGAGCACTAGATGGCAGCACTATTTCCTGCTATGTAGTACTAATTTTATCCATTTGCAAGAGCACTAGATGGCAGCACTATTTCCTGCTATGTAGTACTAATTTTATCCATTTGCAAGAGCACTAAATGGCAGCACTATTTCCTGCTATGTAGTACTAATGTTATCCATTTGCAAGAGCACTAGATGGCAGCACTATTTCCTGCTATGTAGTACTAATGTTATCCATTTGCAAGAGCACTAGATGGCAGCACTATTTCCTGCTATGTAGTACTAATGTTATCCATTTGCAAGAGCACTAGATGGCAGCACTATTTCCTGCTATGTAGTACTGTTATCCATTTGCAAGAGCACTAGATGGCAGCACTATTTCCTGCTATGTAGTACTAATGTTATCCATTTGCAAGAGCACTAGATGACAGCACTATTTCCTGCTATGTAGCACTAATTTTATCCATTTGCAAGAGCACTAGATGGCAGCACTATTTCCTGCTATGTAGTACTAATGTTATCCATTTGCAAGAGCACTAGATGGCAGCACTATTTCCTGCTATGTAGTACTAATGTTATCCATTTGCAAGAACACTAGATAGCAGCACTATTTCCTGCT
Source organism: Bombina bombina (assembly GCF_027579735.1). NCBI lineage: Eukaryota > Metazoa > Chordata > Amphibia > Anura > Bombinatoridae > Bombina > Bombina bombina. The sequence continues at coordinate 1,357,589,682 of NC_069500.1, forward strand.
ATGTAGTACTAATGTTATCCATTTGCAAGAGCACTAGATGACAGCACTATTTCCTGCTATGTAGTACTAATGTTATCCATTTGCAAGAACACTAGATGGCAGCACTATTTCCTGCTATGTAGTACTAATGTTATCCATTTGCAAGAGCACTAAATGGCAGCACTATTTCCTGCTATGTAGTACTAATGTTATCCATTTGCAAGAGCACTAGATCGCAGCACTATTTCCTGCTATGTAGTACTAATGTTATACATTAGCAAGAGCACTAGATGGCAGCACTATTTCCTGCTATGTAGTGTTCCAGATGCCTAACGCCTAGATTTAGAGTTTTGTCGGTAAAGACCCGCGGTGCTAACAAGCCTTTTTTTTCCAGCGCACCCTTAAGACAACGCTGGTATTACGAGTTGTCTGAATGGCTGCGTTAGCCTCAGAAAAGGGAGCGTTGAGCATAATTTAGCTACACTTCAACCCTCAATACCAGCGTTGCTTACGGTAGCGCGGTAAGCTGGAAAAACGTGCTCATGCACGAGATCCCCATAGGAAACAATGGGGCTTAGCTAGCTGCAAAAAAACCTAACACCTGCAAAAAAGCAGCGTTCAACTACTAACGCAACCCCATTGTTTCCTATGGGGAAATACTCTCTAAGTCTACACCTAACACCCTAACATGAACCCCGAGTCTAAACACCCCTAACCTTACACTTATTAACCCCTAATCTGCCGCCCCCGCTATCGCTGACACCTGCATTATACTGCATTATCCAATCAGCCAATCGGATTGACCTCGCATTCTATTGGCTGATCGGAACAGCCAATAGAATGCGAGGTCAATCCAATTGGCTGATCCAATCAGCCAATCGGATTGAACTTCAATCTGATTGGCTGATTTAATCAGTCAATCAGAATTTTCCTACCTTAATTCCGATTGGCTGATAGAATCCTATCAGCCAATCGGAATTCGAGGGACGCCATCTTGGATGACGTCATTTAAAGGAACCATCATTCGTCGGAAAGTCGTCGGCCAGGATGGATGTTCCGCGTCGGGGGTCTTCAGGATGCTGTCGCTCCGCTCCGGATGGATGAAGATAGAAGATGCCGCTTGGATGAATACTTCAATCAGATGGAAGACCTCTTCTGCCCCGCTTGGATGAAGACTTCAACCGGATGGAGGACCTCTTCTGCCCCGCTTGGATGAAGACTTCAACCGGATGGAGGACCTCTTCTGCCCCGCTTGGATGAAGACTTCAACCGAATGGAGAACCTCTTCTGCCCCGCTTGGATGAAGAATTCGGCTCGGCTGAGTGAAGACGACTCAAGGTAGGGAGATCTTCAGGGGGTTAGTGTTAGGTTTTTTTAAGGGTGGTTTGGGTGGGTTTTAGATTAGGGGTGTGTGGGTGGTGGGTTGGGGGGGTATTGTATTTTTATTTACAGGTAAAAGAACTGATTACTTTGGGGTAATGCCCCGCAAAAAGCCCTTTTAAGGGCTGGTAAAAGAGCTGATTACTTTGTAGTTTAGGATAGGGTAGGGCATTTTATTATTTTGGGGGGCTTTTTTATTTTATTAGGGGGCTTAGATTAGGTGTAATTAGTTTAAACTTCTTGTATTTTTTTATTTTCTGTAATTTAGTGTTTGTTTGTTTTTGTATTATAGTTTAGTTTATTTAATTGTATTTTAGTTTAGATAATTGTAGATAATTTATTTAATTAATTTATTGATAGTGTAGTGTTAGGTGTATTTGTAACTTAGGTTAGGATTTATTTTACAGGTAATTTTGTAATTATTTTAAATAAGTAGCTATTAAATAGTTATTAACTATTTAATAGCTATTGTACCTAGTTAAAATAAATACAAAGTTGCCTGTAAAATAAATATAAATCCTAAAATAGCTACAATGTAACTATTAGTTATATTGTAGCTATATTAGGGTTTTTTTATAGGTAAGTATTTAGTTTTAAATAGGAATAATTTATTTAATGATAGTAAATTAATTTGTTTAATTTAAATTATATTTAAGTTAGGGGGGTGTTAGGGTTAGACTTAGGTTTAGGGGTTAATAACTTTATTATAGTAGCTGCGACGTTGGGGGCGGGAGATTAGGGGTCAATAATTGTAGGTAGGTGGCGGCAATGTTAGGGAGGGCAGATTAGGGGTTAATAAAATTTATTATAGTGTTTGCGAGGTGGGAGTGCGGCGGTTTAGGGGTTAATACATTTATTATAGTGGTGGCGATGTCCGGTCGGCAGATTAGGGGTTAATAAGTGTAGGTAGGTGGCAGCGACGACGTTGGGGGGGGGGGCAGATGGGCAGATTAGGGGGTAATAAATATAATATAGGTGTCGCCGATGTTAGGGACAGCAGATTAGGGGTTCATAGCTATAATGTAGGTTGTGGCGGTGTCCGGAGCGGCCGATTAGGGGTTAAAAAAAATTATTATAGGGTTTGCGATGTGGGGGGGCCTTGGTTTAGGGGTTCATAGGTAGTTTATGGGTGTTAGTGTACTTTGTAGCACTGTAGTTAAGAGCTTTATGTTCCGGCGTTAGCCCATAAAACTCTTAACTACTGACTTTTCTTTCATGTAATTAGCAAGAGTCCATGAGCTAGTGACGTATGGGATATACATTCCTACCAGGAGGGGCAAAGTTTCCCAAACCTCAAAATGCCTATAAATACACCCCTCACCACACCCACAAATCAGTTTTACAAACTTTGCCTCCTATGGAGGTGGTGAAGTAAGTTTGTGCTAGATTCTACGTTGATATGCGCTCCGCAGCAGGTTGGAGCCCGGTTTTCCTCTCAGCGTGCAGTGAATGTCAGAGGGATGTGAGGAGAGTATTGCCTATTTGAATTCAATGATCTCCTTCTACGGGGTCTATTTCATAGGTTCTCTGTTATCGGTCGTAGAGATTCATCTCTTACCTCCCTTTTCAGATCGACGATATACTCTTATATATACCATTACCTCTACTGATTTTCGTTTCAGTACTGGTTTGGCTTTCTACAAACTTGTAGATGAGTGTCCTGGGGTAAGTAAGTCTTATTTTCTGTGACACTCTAAGCTATGGTTGGGCACTTTTTTATAAAGTTCTAAATAATATGTATTCAAACATTTATTTGCCTTGACTCAGGATGTTTAACGTTCCTTATTTCAGACAGTCAGTTTCATATTTGGGATAATGCATATGAATAAATCAATTTTTTACCTTAAAATTTGACTTTTTTTCCCTGTGGGCTGTTAGGCTCGCGGGGGCTGAAAATGCTTCATTTTATTGCGTCATTCTTGGCGCGGACTTTTTTGGCGCAAATTTTTTTTTCTGTTTCCGGCGTCATACGTGTCGCCGGAAGTTGCGTCATTTTTGACATTTTTTTGCGCCAAAAGTGTCGGCGTTCCGGATGTGGCGTCATTTTTGGCGCCAAAAGCATTTAGGCGCCAAATAATGTGGGCGTCTTTTTTGGCGCTAAAAAAATGTGGGCGTCACTATTGTCTCCACATTATTTAAGTCTTATTATTTTGTTGCTTCTGGTTGCTAGAAGCTTGTTCACTGGCATTTTTTCCCATTCCTGAAACTGTCATTTAAGGAATTCGATCTATTTTGCTTCATATGTTGTTTTTTCTATTACATATTGCAAGATGTCCCACGTTAACACTGAGTCAGAAGATACTTCTGGAAAATCGCTGCCTGGTGTTGGATCTACCAAAGCTAAGTGTATCTGCTGTAAACTTATGGTATCTGTTCCTCCAGCTGTTGTTTGTACTGATTGTCAGGACAAACTTGTTAATGCAGATAATATTTCCTTTAGTACTGTTACATTACCTGTTGCTGTTCTGTCAACATCTAATGCTCAGAGTGTTCCTGATAATATAAGAGATTTTGTTTCTAAATCCATTAAGAAGGCTATGTCTGTTATTCCTCCTTCTAGTAAACGTAAAAAGTCTTTTAAAACTTTTCATTTTTCAGATGAATTTTTAAATGAACATCATCATTCTGATTCTGATAATGGTTCTTCTGGTTCAGAGGATTCTGTCTCAGAGGTTGATGCTGATAAATCTTCATATTTATTTAAAATGGAATTTATTCGTTCTTTACTTAAAGAAGTCCTAATTGCATTAGAAATAGAGGATTCTAGTCCTCTTGATACTAAATCTAAACGTTTAGATAAGGTTTTTAAATCTCCTGTAGTTATTCCAGAAGTTTTTCCTGTCCCTGATGCTATTTCTGAAGTAATTTCCAGGGAATGGAATAATTTGGGTAATTCATTTACTCCTTCTAAACGTTTTAAGCAATTATATCCTGTGCCATCTGACAGATTAGAGTTTTGGGACAAAATCCCTAAGGTTGATGGGGCTGTCTCTACTCTTGCTAAGCGTACTACTATTCCTACGGCAGATGGTACTTCCTTTAAGGATCCTTTAGATAGGAAAATTGAATCCTTTCTAAGAAAAGCTTACTTGTGTTCAGGTAATCTTCTTAGACCTGCTATATCTTTAGCGGATGTTGCTGCAGCTTCAACTTTTTGGTTAGAAGCTTTAGCGCAACAAGTAACAGATCATAATTCTCATAGCATTATTAATCTTCTTCAACATGCTAATAATTTTATTTGTGATGCCATCTTTGATATCATTAGAGTTGATGTCAGGTTTATGTCTCTAGCTATTTTAGCTAGAAGAGCTTTATGGCTTAAAACTTGGAATGCTGATATGTCTTCTAAGTCAACTTTGCTTTCCCTTTCTTTCCAGGGTAATAAATTATTTGGTTCTCAGTTGGATTCTATTATCTCAACTGTTACTGGAGGGAAAGGAACTTTTTTACCACAGGATAAAAAATCTAAAGGTAAATTTAGGTCTAATAATCGTTTTCGTTCCTTTCGTCACAATAAGGAACAAAAGCCTGATCCTTCACCCTCAGGAGCGGTGTCAGTTTGGAAACCATCTCCAGTCTGGAATAAATCCAAGCCCTTTAGAAAACCAAAGTCAGCTCCTAAGTCCACATGAAGGTGCGGCCCTCATTCCAGCTCAGCTGGTAGGGGGCAGATTATGTTTTTTCGAAGAAATTTGGATCAATTCCGTTCACAATCTTTGGATTCAGAACATTGTTTCAGAAGGGTACAGAATTGGCTTCAAGATAAGGCCTCCTGCAAAGAGATTTTTTCTTTCCCGTGTCCCAGTAAACCCAGCGAAGGCTCAAGCATTTCTGAATTGTGTTTCAGATCTAGAGTTGGCTGGAGTAATTATGCCAGTTCCAGTTCTGGAACAGGGGCTGGGGTTTTATTCAAATCTCTTCATTGTACCAAAGAAGGAGAATTCCTTCAGACCAGTTCTGGATCTAAAAATATTGAATCGTTATGTAAGGATACCAACATTCAAAATGGTAACTGTAAGGACTATCCTGCCTTTTGTTCAGCAAGGGCATTATATGTCTACAATAGATTTACAGGATGCATATCTGCATATTCCGATTCATCCAGATCACTATCAGTTTCTGAGATTCTCTTTCCTAGACAAGCATTACCAGTTTGTGGCTCTACCGTTTGGCCTAGCAACAGCTCCAAGAATTTTTACAAAGGTTCTCGGTGCCCTTCTGTCTGTAATCAGAGAACAGGGTATTGTGGTATTTACTTATTTGGACGATATCTTGGTACTTGCTCAGTCTTCACATTTAGCAGAATCTCATACGAATCGACTTGTGTTGTTTCTTCAAGATCATGGTTGGAGGATCAATTTACCAAAGAGTTCATTGATTCCTCAGTCAAGGGTAACCTTTTTAGGTTTCCAGATAGATTCAGTGTCCATGACTCTGTCTTTGACAGACAAGAGACGTCTAAAATTGATATCAGCTTGTCGAAACCTTCAGTCACAATCATTCCCTTCGGTAGCCTTATGCATGGAAATTCTAGGTCTTATGACTGCTGCATCGGACGCGATCCCCTTTGCTCGTTTTCACATGCGACCTCTTCAGCTCTGTATGCTGAACCAGTGGTGCAGGGATTACACAAAGATATCTCAATTAATATCTTTAAAACCGATTGTACGACACTCTCTGACGTGGTGGACAGATCACCATCGTTTAGTTCAGGGGGCTTCTTTTGTTCTTCCGACCTGGACTGTAATTTCAACAGATGCAAGTCTTACAGGTTGGGGAGCTGTGTGGGGGTCTCTGACAGCACAAGGGGTTTGGGAATCTCAGGAGGTGAGATTACCGATCAATATTTTGGAACTCCGTGCAATTTTCAGAGCCCTTCAGTCATGGCCTCTTCTAAAGAGAGAATCGTTCATTTGTTTTCAGACAGACAATGTCACAACTGTGGCATACATCAATCATCAAGGAGGGACTCACAGTCCTCTGGCTATGAAAGAAGTATCTCGAATTCTGGTATGGGCGGAATCCAGCTCCTGTCTAGTTTCTGCGGTTCATATCCCAGGTATAGACAATTGGGAAGCGGATTATCTCAGTCGCCAAACGTTACATCCGGGCGAATGGTCTCTTCACCCAGAGGTATTTCTTCAGATTGTTCAAATGTGGGGACTTCCAGAAATAGATCTGATGGCCTCTCATCTAAACAAGAAACTTCCCAGGTATCTGTCCAGATCCAGGGATCCTCAAGCGGAAGCAGTGGATGCATTGTCACTTCCTTGGAAGTATCATCCTGCCTATATCTTTCCGCCTCTAGTTCTTCTTCCAAGAGTAATCTCCAAGATTCTGAAGGAATGCTCGTTTGTTCTGCTGGTGGCTCCAGCATGACCTCACAGGTTTTGGTATGCGGATCTTGTCCGGATGGCCTCTTGCCATCCGTGGACTCTTCCGTTAAGACCAGACCTTCTGTCGCAAGGTCCTTTTTTCCATCAGGATCTCAAATCCTTAAATTTGAAGGTATGGAGATTGAACGCTTGATTCTTAGTCAAAGAGGTTTCTCTGACTCTGTGATTAAAACTATGTTACAGGCTCGTAAATCTGTATCTAGGAAGATATATTATCGAATCTGGAAGACTTACATTTCTTGGTGTCTTTCTCATCATTTTTCCTGGCATTCTTTTAGAATTCCGAGAATTTTACCGTTTCTTCAGGATGGTTTGGATAAAGGTTTGTCTGCAAGTTCCTTGAAAGGTCAAATCTCTGCGCTTTCTGTTCTTTTTCACAGAACGATTGCTAATCTTCCTGATATTCATTGTTTTGTACAAGCTTTGGTTCGTATAAAACCTGTTATTAAGTCAATTTCTCCTCCTTGGAGTTTGAATTTGGTTCTGGGGGCTCTTCAAGCTCCTCCGTTTGAACCTATGCATTCATTAGACATTAAATTACTTTCTTGGAAAGTTTTGTTTCTTTTGGCCATCTCTTCTGCTAGAAGAGTTTCTGAATTATCTGCTCTTTCTTGTGAGTCTCCTTTTCTGATTTTTCATCAGGATAAGGCAGTGTTGCGAACTTCTTTTAAATTTTTACCTAAGGTTGTGAATTCTAACAACATTAGTAGAGAAATTGTGGTTCCTTCATTATGTCCTAATCCTAAGAATTCTAAGGAGAGATCATTGCATTCTTTGGATGTAGTTAGAGCTTTGAAATATTATGTTGAAGCTACTAAGACTTTCCGAAAGACTTCTAGTCTATTTGTTATCTTTTCCGGTTCTAGGATAGGTCAGAAGGCCTTTGCCATTTCTTTGGCATCTTGGTTGAAATCTTTAATTCATTATGCTTATGTCGAGTCGGGTAAAACTCCGCCTCAAAGGATTACAGCTCATTCTACTAGGTCAGTTTCTACTTCCTGGGCGTTGAGGAATGAAGCTTCGGTTGATCAGATTTGCAAAGCAGCAACTTGGTCTTCTTTGCATACTTTTACTAAATTCTACCATTTTGATGTGTTTTCTTCTTCTGAAGTTGTTTTTGGTAGAAAAGTACTTCAGGCAGCTGTTTCAGTTTGAATCTTCTGCTTATATTTTCAGTTTTTTTCTTTTATAAGATTTAAACTTTATTTTTGGGTGTGGATTTTTTTCAGCGGAATTGGCTGTCTTTATTTTATCCCTCCCTCTCTAGTGACTCTTGCGTGGAAGATCCACATCTTGGGTAGTCATTATCCCATACGTCACTAGCTCATGGACTCTTGCTAATTACATGAAAGAAAACATAATTTATGTAAGAACTTACCTGATAAATTCATTTCTTTCATATTAGCAAGAGTCCATGAGGCCCACCCTTTTTGTGGTGGTTATGATTTTTTTGTATAAAGCACAATTATTCCAATTCCTTATATTTATGCTTCGCACTTTTTTCTTATCACCCCACTTCTTGGCTATTCGTTAAACTGATTTGTGGGTGTGGTGAGGGGTGTATTTATAGGCATTTTGAGGTTTGGGAAACTTTGCCCCTCCTGGTAGGAATGTATATCCCATACGTCACTAGCTCATGGACTCTTGCTAATATGAAAGAAATTAATTTATCAGGTAAGTTCTTACATAAATTATGTTTTTTTGGCGGTTGGAGTCTTGTCGGTACAGGCTGTACCGCTCACTTCTTCCAAGACTCGTAATACCAGCATTAGGCAAATCCCATAGAAAAGATAGGATACGCAATTGACGTAAGGGGATCTGCAGTAGCCTCGAGTCGCAGTAGACCCTTTCCTGCCTGACTCGTAATACCAGTGGGCGTTAAAAAGCAGCGTTAGGACCCCTTAACGCTGCTTTTTAACCCTAACGCAGAACTCTAAATTTAGGCGTAGGTATCTCTTCAACACAGAACATCCTGGGCACAATGCAAATTTGATAGAAGTAAATTGGAAACTTTATTTTTTAAATTGTATGCTCTGGGTTTCATATCCCTTTTAATGTTCTTGCAAAAAAATTGGGACTTACCAGCCTGGTGCTTATACATTAATTTAAATGTGAATGCAGGAAAATCCCTAGCTGATTATTTATACTGAGACAAGGAGGATTAAATTCATTTTACTAAAATATAAAAAACTTGGAGGCATGTTGCACTTTAGAATTGGGGGGGAGCATTTTGTAATTTTGCCCTGGGAGCCAAGTTCTCTAGAAATGGTCCTGAGTGCAGAAATAGTCTTGCAGAACTACCGAAGCACTGGGCAGCGGTGGTGCCGATGGAGGGCTAGGAGGGAGGCGGGTGTGCGGCCCATTGCTGGAGGGGGGCGGGGGGGGGAGCGGGTGGGAAGGGGTAGGAGGGAGAGAAAGGGGATGGGGATTTTGGCCCGTGTACATGGGCATTAGGACTAGTGTATATGTATATATATATATATATATATATATATATATATGTGTGTGTGTGTGTGTGTGCGCGTGTGTGTGCGTGTGTGTATATATATATATATATATAAATATATTTATTACACAATATTGTCTATACATTGTTTTTGTGAATGTAAATACATAGCACAGTTTCAGAGAACATTATGCTTATATTCTAAATGTAAATTAATGTTAAAGGTTTATATTTGTGCAGCTGAGATCATTTAATAAGACAATTTAAGCTGAATGTACAGGTTTATATTTGATAAATATAGCAGGACAATATAAGTATTATTGATGAATCAAATGATAGATGATATTAATAAGCACCATTACCAATACTATTATATTTGACACACTAGCAAATTATAAATATACTGAGAGAAAAAGAAATGGCACTAGCACTACAGTACTGTTAATACAGGGTTGCTCAATTAGATTAGATTAATATCTGTTTATATACATATATATTTATCTATACACATACATACATCTATACACACATTCACGTCTGTATGTATATCAGTCTGTAAGTGTAGCTTGGGATGAGCTGGGGTGCTTGTGCACAGGAACAACTTTTAGATTAAGTCTAGAGCCCAGGAGAAGGGATCAAGACTGAAAAGAGTGCACTTGAACAGCACTCCCGTCCCTGATTAGAGTAAATAATAATAAACTCACATTCAGGACCAAAAAGTTTCTATTCAAATAAATTTACTTAAAACATAACTTTTATTCAACAATAGTTGTAAAATCAATATGGCCTAGATTTGGAGTTCGGCGGTAGCCGTCAAAACCAGCGTTAGAGGCTCCTAACGCTGGTTTTGGCCGCCCGCTGGTATTTGGAGTCAGTGATTAAAGGGTCTAACGCTCACTTTACAGCCGCGACTTTTCCATACCGCAGATCCCCCTACGCCATTTGCGTAGCCTATCTTTTCAATGGGATCTTTCTAACGCTGGTATTTAGAGTCGTTTCTGAAGTGAGCGTTAGAGCTCTAACGACAAGATTCCAGCCGCCTGAAAATAGCAGGAGTTAAGAGCTTTCTGGCTAACGCCGGTTCATAAAGCTCTTAACTACTGTACCCTAAAGTACACTAACACCCATAAACTACCTATGTACCCCTAAACCGAGGTCCCCCCACACCGCCGCCACTCGATTAAAATTTTTAACCCCTAATCTGCCGACCGCCACCTACGTTATATTTATGTACCCCTAATCTGCTGCCCCTAACCCCGCCGACCCCTGTATTACATTTATTAAACCCTAACTTGCCCCCCACAACGTCGCCGCCAGCTACTTAAAATAATTAACCCCTAATCTTCCGACCGCAAATCGCCGCCACCTACGTTATCCCTATGTACCCCTAATCTGCTGCCCCTAACATCGCCGACCCCTATATTATATTTATTAACCCCTAATCTGCCCCCCTCAACGTCGCCGACACCTGCCTACACTTATTAACCCCTAATCTGCCGAGCGGACCTGAGCGCTACTATAATAAAGTTATTAACCCCTAATCCGCCTCACTAACCCTATCATAAATAGTATTAACCCCTAATCTGCCCTCCCTAACATCGCCGACACCTAACTTCAATTATTAACCCCTAATCTTCCGATCGGAGCTCACCGCTATTCTAATAAATGGATTAACCCCTAAAGCTAAGTCTAACCCTAACACTAACACCCCCCTAAGTTAAATATAATATTTATCTAACGAAATAAATTAACTCTTATTAAATAACTTATTTCTATTTAAAGCTAAATACTTACCTGTAAAATAAATCCTAATATAGCTACAATATAAATTATAATTATATTATAGCTATTTTAGGATTAATATTTATTTTACAGGCAACTTTGTAATTATTTTAACCAGGTACAATAGCTATTAAATAGTTAAGAACTATTTAATAGTTACCTAGTTAAAATAATAACAAATTTACCTGTAAAATAAATCCTAACCTAAGTTATAATTAAACCTAACACTACCCTATCAATAAAATAATTAAATAAACTACCTACAATTACCTACAATTAACCTAACACTACACTATCAATAAATTAATTAAACACAATTCCTACAAATAAATACAATTAAATAAACTAGCTAAAGTACAAAAAATAAAAAAGAACTAAGTTACAGAAAATAAAAAAATATTTACAAACATAAGAAAAATATTACAACAATTTTAAACTAATTACACCTACTCTAAGCCCCCTAATAAAATAACAAAGCCCCCCAAAATAAAAAAATGCCCTACCCTATTCTAAATTAAAAAAGTTACAAGCTCTTTTACCTTACCAGCCCTGAACAGGGCCCTTTGCGGGGCATGCCCCAAGAATTTCAGCTCTTTTGCCTGTAAAAAAAAAACATACAATACCCCCCCCCCAACATTACAACCCACCACCCACATACCCCTAATCTAACCCAAACCCCCCTTAAATAAACCTAACACTAAGCCCCTGAAGATCTTCCTACCTTGTCTTCACCATCCAGGTATCACCGATCCGTCCTGGCTCCAAGATCTTCATCCAACCCAAGCGGGGGTTGGCGATCCATAATCCGGTCCAGAAGAGGCTCCAAAGTCTTCCTCCTATCCGGCAAGAAGAGGACATCCGGACCGGCAAACATCTTCTCCAAGCGGCATCTTCGATCTTCTTCCATCCGGAGCGAAGCGGCAGGATCCTGAAGACATCCAGCGCGGAACATCCATCCGGACCGACGACTGAACGACGAATGACTGTTCCTTTAAGGGACGTCATCCAAGATGGCGTCCCTCGAATTCCGATTGGCTGATAGGATTCTATCAGCCAATCGGAATTAAGGTAGGAATTTTCTGATTGGCTGATGGAATCAGCCAATCAGAATCTAGTTCAATCCGATTGGCCGATCCAATCAGCCAATCAGATTGAGCTCGCATTCTATTGGCTGATCGGAACAGCCAATAGAATGCGAGCTCAATCTGATTGGCTGATTGGATCAGCCAATCGGATTGAACTTGATTCTGATTGGCTGATTCCATCAGCCAATCAGAAAATTCCTACCTTAATTCCGATTGGCTGATAGAATCCTATCAGCCAATCGGAATTCGAGGGACGCCATCTTGGATGACGTCCCTTAAAGGAACAGTCATTCGTCGTTCAGTCGTCGGTCCGGATGGATGTTCCGCGCTGGATGTCTTCAGGATCCTGCCGCTTCGCTCCAGATGGAAGAAGATCGAAGATGCCGCTTGGAGAAGATGTTTGCCGGTCCGGATGTCCTCTTCTTGCCGGATAGGAGGAAGACTTTGGAGCCTCTTCTGGACCGGATTATGGATCGCCAACCCCCGCTTGGGTTGGATGAAGATCTTGGAGCCAGGACGGATCGGTGATACCTGGATGGTGAAGACAAGGTAGGAAGATCTTCAGGGGCTTAGTGTTAGGTTTATTTAAGGGGGGTTTGGGTTAGATTAGGGGTATGTGGGTGGTGGGTTGTAATGTTGGGGGGGGGGGTATTGTATGTTTTTTTTTACAGGCAAAAGAGCTGAAATTCTTGGGGCATGCCCCGCAAAGGGCCCTGTTCAGGGCTGGTAAGGTAAAAGAGCTTGTAACTTTTTTAATTTAGAATAGGGTAGGGAATTTTTTATTTTGGGGGGCTTTTTTATTTTATTAGGGGGCTTAGAGTAGGTGTAATTAGTTTAAAATTGTTGTAATATTTTTCTTATGTTTGTAAATATTTTTTTATTTTCTGTAACTTAGTTCTTTTTTATTTTTTGTACTTTAGCTAGTTTATTTAATTGTATTTATTTGTAGGAATTGTGTTTAATTAATTTATTGATAGTGTAGTGTTAGGTTAATTGTAGGTAATTGTAGGTAGTTTATTTAATTATTTTATTGATAGGGTAGTGTTAGGTTTAATTATAACTTAGGTTAGGATTTATTTTACAGGTAAATTTGTTATTATTTTAACTAGGTAACTATTAAATAGTTCTTAACTATTTAATAGCTATTGTACCTGGTTAAAATAATTACAAAGTTGCCTGTAAAATAAATATTAATCCTAAAATAGCTATAATATAATTATAATTTATATTGTAGCTATATTAGGATTTATTTTACAGGTAAGTATTTAGCTTTAAATAGAAATAAGTTATTTAATAAGAGTTAATTTATTTCGTTAGATAAATATTATATTTAACTTAGGGGGGTGTTAGTGTTAGGGTTAGACTTAGCTTTAGGGGTTAATCCATTTATTAGAATAGCGGTGAGCTCCGATCGGAAGATTAGGGGTTAATAATTGAAGTTAGGTGTCGGCGATGTTAGGGAGGGCAGATTAGGGGTTAATACTATTTATGATAGGGTTAGTGAGGCGGATTAGGGGTTAATAACTTTATTATAGTAGCGCTCAGGTCCGCTCGGCAGATTAGGGGTTAATAAGTGTAGGCAGGTGTCGGCGACTTTGTGGGGGGCAGGTTAGGGGTTAATAAATATAATATAGGGGTCGGCGGTGTTAGGGGTAGCAGATTAGGGGTACATAGGGATAACGTAGGTGGCGGCGGTTTACGGAGCGGCAGATTAGGGGTTAAAAAAATATGCAGGGGTCAGCGATAGCGGGGGCGGCAGATTAGGGGTTAATAAGTGTAAGGCTAGGGGTGTTTAGACTCGGGGTACATGTTAGAGTGTTAGGTGCAGACGTAGGAAGTGTTTCCCCATAGGAAACAATGGGGCTGCGTTAGGAGCTGAACGCTGCTTTTTTGCAGGTGTTAGGTTTTTTTTCAGCTCAAACAGACCCATTGTTTCCTATGGGGGAATCGTGCACGAGCACGTTTTTGAGGCCGGCCGCGTCCGTAAGCAACTCTGGTATCGAGAGTTGTATTTGCGGTAAAAATGCTCTACGCTCCTTTTTTGGAGCCTAACGCAGCATTTGTTTGAACTCTCGATACCAGAGTTAATTTTATGGTGCGGCCAGAAAAAAGCCCGCGGAGCGTTAACAGCCCTTTTACCGCCGAACTCCAAATCTAGGCCTATGTGTGTGTGTGTGCTTTAAAAACACATAGGAACTGGATTGTAAATATTGGCTAATGGTCGGTTAGGTAACCTAGTTGTGCAAATATAGAGGGCGCCTCTAAGGGGTCCCACTCTTGTATAGGTGGTTGTTTGTATTTGGGGTCTTATACTAGGGGTGGATTGGGGTGTTTCACAATAGGTTCATACTTGGGTGCTGTGTAAAGCACTTTCTAAGTTTGTAGTAGAACTAATCAAGTACCTGGTTAAGGTTTTACAAATGTGACATCTAATGTGATTGTTGGCAAATTAACTTTTTCCAGACCCTATACTCAGGCCTGGTTTAGTATATTAGACTTCAGGCTATCTGATAATATGATAAGTTGTATATTGGTTATTTACCTTCTGTTAGTACCCTAATATCTCACGAAATACCTTTGCACTTTATATCAAAAGGGTGGAGATATTAATGTCAAGGGTTACATTTAAGTCTATATTGCATCTTGTCGGGGCATATAATGCTGATGGTGCCCTAAGTTATTCGTCAATTTTATTTCAAATACAATGAATTAATATTGATACCAGTATACAGGGAGTGCAGAATTATTAGGCAAGTTGTATTTTTGAGGATTAATTTTATTATTGAACAACAACCATGTTCTCAATGAACCCAAAAAACTCATTAATATCAAAGCTGAATAGTTTTGGAAGTAGTTTTTAGTTTGTTTTTAGTTATAGCTATTTTAGGGGGATATCTGTGTGTGCAGGTGACTATTACTGTGCATAATTATTAGGCAACTTAACAAAAAACAAATATATACCCATTTCAATTATTTATTTTTACCAGTGAAACCAATATAACATCTCAACATTCACAAATATACATTTCTGACATTCAAAAACAAAACAAAAACAAATCAGTGACCAATATAGCCACCTTTCTTTGCAAGGACACTCAAAAGCCTGCCATCCATGGATTCTGTCAGTGTTTTGATCTGTTCACCATCAACATTGCGTGCAGCAGCAACCACAGCCTCCCAGACACTGTTCAGAGAGGTGTACTGTTTTCCCTCCTTGTAAATCTCACATTTGATGATGGACCACAGGTTCTCAATGGGGTTCAGATCAGGTGAACAAGGAGGCCATGTCATTAGATTTTCTTCTTTTATACCCTTTCTTGCCAGCCACGCTGTGGAGTACTTGGACGCGTGTGATGGAGCATTGTCCTGCATGAAAATCATGTTTTTCTTGAAGGATGCAGACTTCTTCCTGTACCACTGCTTGAAGAAGGTGTCTTCCAGAAACTGGCAGTAGGACTGGGAGTTGAGCTTGACTCCATCCTCAACCCGAAAAGGCCCCACAAGCTCATCTTTGATGATACCAGCCCAAACCAGTACTCCACCTCCACCTTGCTGGCGTCTGAGTCGGACTGGAGCTCTCTGCCCTTTACCAATCCAGCCACGGGCCCATCCATCTGGCCCATCAAGACTCACTCTCATTTCATCAGTCCATAAAACCTTAGAAAAATCAGTCTTGAGATATTTCTTGGCCCAGTCTTGACGTTTCAGCTTGTGTGTCTTGTTCAGTGGGGGTCGTCTTTCAGCCTTTCTTACCTTGGCCATGTCTCTGAGTATTGCACACCTTGTGCTTTTGGGCACTCCAGTGATGTTGCAGCTCTGAAATATGGCCAAACTGGTGGCAAGTGGCATCTTGGCAGCTGCACGCTTGACTTTTCTCAGTTCATGGGCAGTTATTTTGCGCCTTGGTTTTTCCACACGCTTCTTGCGACCCTGTTGACTATTTTGAATGAAACGCTTGATTGTTCGATGATCACGCTTCAGAAGCTTTGCAATTTTAAGAGTGCTGCATCCCTCTGCAAGATATCTCACTATTTTTTACTTTTCTGAGCCTGTCAAGTCCTTCTTTTGACCCATTTTGCCAAAGGAAAGGAAGTTGCCTAATAATTATGCACACCTGATATAGGGTGTTGATGTCATTAGACCACACCCCTTCTCATTACAGAGATGCACATCACCTAATATGCTTAATTGGTAGTAGGCTTTCGAGCCTATACAGCTTGGAGTAAGACAACATGCATAAAGAGGATGATGTGGTCAAAATACTCATTTGCCTAATAATTCTGCACTCCCTGTATTTAATAACAGAATTTGTTGGAATAAATATATTACTTGCTTCCAAATGATACACTGGGTCTAGATTACACTTTATTTGAAATTGCAAGACTTATAAATCTTAGGATAAAGAATTTGATTTTCTTAGCTAGACATGAATTACTTTATACAATCTTTTTTTAATCTCCACAGAGTCTATAATGACCTACTATTTAGTCCACATCTTAGGGTGCTGGGTGTAAACTGGCGGATTTTGAGTCTTATATTTGGCTGTTTTGAGTGTGTAATGATTTTATTTTATTACCTTGTACAGCCGATCTAAATAATGCCTTATTTTGGCAAGTGTTCTTAAAAGTTAAACCTGTATATCATTATCACCTGACATCCACCTCATGCGTGTGGCTAAGTTGCTAAGATATCTTGGCTCACAAAGGTTAATGTATTGTTGCCCAAATATAATACCCTTTATAGGCTTAACTGAATTTTGAGTTAGACATAAACTGCTATTAAAGCTAAGTGGTGAAGTAACATGTTTGTGCGTGTTGTAACCAATTTTAAACCAATAGCAGTTTAACTTATATATTGATTTATGAACTGGATCTTGGAAAAGGCCTTATTTTGGCATTACTTGTCATATGTTAAGTCCTTGGTTACCAATCAAACCTGTGTATCCTTTACACCTATTGCACCTCTGGCGTGTGACTAAACTACCGGAGTACCTATGACCGCAAGGGTCAGTATATTGTTACTCGAATGCGATACACTTTATAAAGTCTGCAGTCAACATTAACTCGATAATAAGTAGCACCCACACTGCTTGAAATACTGTGTACTGAGATAGCGTGGTATGCGTCTTGTAGCAATTCTCAAACAGTGTCTATTAGAATTTGGTGTTAGCTTATATAATAAATCTGAAAAGATGTCTTATTTTGGCATCTGTTGAATATAGATTAGGCTTCTAAAGTTTAAAGAACCATGATTCGAATATTTACTATCCCCAAACTAATACCCCTGGCGTGTTACCGAGTTGCTAGTGTAATTCTGAACATCCCGGTCAATAAGCTGTGGCTGGGTTTAAACAACTACGACTACACATATTAAGTTCTAGATTGCCAACGCATTAGATTGAATTATATTTAATCAGTTCCTATGCCATTTAAAAACGGCTAATTAGGGTGTTTGTTGGACTATACCCCCCCCACCATGATTATTACAAATCAGAGAAATCATGTCAAAATTACAAAATGCCTACAAAGATTTATAACACAGTAAATTAATCTTAATACTTTCAAATTATGGCTTACTTTAGTCTTAGTCTACCAGAATTAAAAAAAAAAATATATATATATATATATATATATATATAAATATATAATATATTTGTTGTGAAATTGTTTAGAAGCTATTTAGTAACAATATATAGTATAATGTAATTTTTTAGCTACAGCAAATATAGAAAAAAGCTTTCTTAGTGACCTAGATTGGTTTAACTGCAGTTATACATAGAACTATTTAACAGTAAGTGAACAGGTGTTAAACCTCTCCAGCTCGTTGTAATTACTACCTTTCACCAGAACTGAAAGTAAATATGTTATAGGTTATAAAGTATATTAATATAGCAATGTTGGTTGTACAAAGCTTGGGAATGGGTAGTAAAGGCGATATCTATCTTTTTAAACAATATCAATTTTTGTGTTGACTGTCCCTTTAAGATTGGAGTTTGTGCAGAGGATTTGTTTTACTTTTTATGATACCTGGTTCTCAACAGTAATGAATCTTTTAATTTTTTAATTAATTGTTTGGGCAAATTAATGCATTGCAGCCAATGAACCTACAAGCTTGTGATCCAAAAGCAAGTCAAGAGAAAAAAAGAATATCACACTGACTTAATACAAATGCTCAGAGCACAGAATTATGTAACAAAATTATTAGTACCTTCAAAGGGACAGGAAACCCCAAACAATTTTACTTCTATTAAATGTATTTTATTCTCTTGTTATCCTTTACTGAAGGAACAGCATTGCTGTACTGGCAGCTAGCTGAACACATCTAGTTAGCCAATCAGCAGCTAGATCCCACTAATGTAGGATATGTGCATATTCTTTTACAACAAGGGATACCAAGTGAACTAAGCACATTTAAAAATTATAACGCCTAGATTTAAAGTTCTGCGGTAGCCGTCAAAACCAGCGTTAAGGGCTGCTAACGCTGGTTTTTACCGCCCGCTGGTATTTGGAGTCAGTCAGGAAAGGGTCTAACGCTCACTTTCCAGCCGCGACTATTTCATACCGCAGATCCCCTTACGCCAATTGCGTATCCTATCTTTTCAATGGGATCTTCCTAACGCTGGTATTTAGAGTCTTGGCTGAATTGAGCGTTACACCTCTAACGACAAAACTCCAGCCGCAGCAAAAAGTCAGGAGTTAAGAGCTTTATGGGCTAACGCCGGTTTATAAAGCTCTTAACTACTGTGCTCTAAAGTACACTAACACCCATAAACTACCTATGTACCCCTAAACCGAGGCCCCCCCACTGCTTCTCAATGCTTTTTAATAGCAGTCACATGACTGAAAGAAAAGGTTGTTATTCTGAAACGGTGCAAATTGAACCGTTGTAAACCAAGGGCCACCTGTACAAAGTTGCCTGTAAAATAAATATAAATCCTAAAATAGCTACAATATAATTATTCGTTATATTGTAGCTATATTAGGATTTATTTTACAGGTAAGTATTTAGCTTTAAATAGGATTAATTTATTTAATAAGAAATCATTTATTTTGTTAGCTTTAAATTATATTTAACTTAGGGGGGTGTTAGGGTTAGACTTAGCTTTAGGGGTTAACACATTTATTAGAGTAGCGGGGAGGTCCGGTCGGCAGATTAGGGGTTAATACTTGAAGTTAGGTATCGGCGATGTTAGTGAGGGCAGATTAGGGGTTAATAAATATAATGTAGGTGTCGGCAACGTTGGGGGCAGCAGATTAGGGGTTCATAGGGATAATGTAGGTTGCGGCGGTGTACGGAGCGGCAGATTAGGGGTTAATAATAAAATGCAGGGGTCAGCGATAGCGGGGGCGGCAGATTAGGGGTTAATAAGTGTAAGGTTAGGGGTGTTTAGACTCGGGGTACATGTTAGAGTGTTAGGTGCAGACTTAGAAACTGTTTCCCCATAGGAAACAATGGGGCTGCGTTAGGAGCTGAACGCTGCTTTTTTGCAGGTGTTAGGTTTTTTTTCAGCTCAAACTGCCCCATTGTTTCCTATGGGGGAATCGTGCACGAGCACGTTTTTCAAGCTGGCCGCTACCGTAAGCAACGCTGGTATTTAGAGTTGAAGTGGCGGTAAATATGCCTCTACGCTCCCTTTTTGGAGCCTAACGCAGCCCTTCAGAGAACTCTAAATACCAGCGTTATTTAAAAGGTGCGGGGAAAAAAACCCACGCATAGCTAATGCACCCCTTTGGCCGCAAAACTCTAAATCTAGGTGATAGTGTCTTAAAATGACATGCTCTATCTAAATCATACAAGTTTGATTTTGACTTTCCTATCCCTTTAAGAAAATAAAGCAAATTAAAGATTTATCTCCCAAAAACTTTACTTACCTTCCTTGTCATCCTCTTCTTCTTCACTATTTTTTACACAAGTGCATCACAGGATCACTGTCTAATCACAGGATGCCCAATTGCGCCATTGAACTAAATGTAGTGTGCTCCAGTGCTTGGTAAAGTTGTTGGCTGTTTTGCTCAGCACGGGAGCGCACTACATTTATTTCAATGACGCAATCCGATGTGTTGTGATTAGGCAGTTGGCCCATGTCATGCTTTTGGGGAAAAAAACAGGGGAGCAAAAGAGGAAGGCAAGGAAGGTAAGGTCAAATTTGGGGGGGGGAGTAAATCTTTAATTTGCTTTATTTTTTTACAGGTACCTCTAGTAATGATACATAATTCTGCAAATAGTTCAGAATTATGCAAAAATAATACGAATGTTGACTGTTCCTTTAAGGTAAATTGGCGCAATAATTTTTTTTTTTTAAAAATGGCATGATTTTTATTAACAAAAAAAAATTGCAGCATTAGTTGGCACCAGCGCGAGGCCCCCTGACGGCAGGGACCTAGACGGCCGCCTCGCTCGCCTTGCCCTAGGTGGCCGCCTTGGCGCCTTGCCCTAAGGCTGGCCCTGAAGGTATGGAGCCATTTCAACCCCTAGAATGCATTAACTACCAATAATTTATCTATTAATCTTGCTTCCACTGTTGGCCCCACAGTCTATGTCCACATACGTAGATTTATCAAATGATGACCCTCTCTAATAGACATTCTTCCAATAAGCAAATCTGTGCTAAACTAGCTACCATTCTCTGTTCTTTGACTTTCAGATGTCAAACCATGGACTGCAAATCTAAAATGTTTTTTTTTAGTGTGTAACTCTTCAAAACTAAAACACGCTTTCTATTTGCTAATCTTATTTTCCTAAAAAAGTGTTGTAGACTGTATTAAAAGGATAGGAAACCCCACATTTTTCCTTCATGACTCAGATAGAGCATTCAATTTGAAACAACTTTCCAATTTATTTCTCTTATAAAATTTGCTTCATTCTCTTGGTATCCGTAACAAGAGACATATATGTGCAGCCACCAATCAGAAGCTAGCTCCCCCTCCTAAACCTACCTAGGTATGCATTTTAACAAAGGATACCAAGAGAACAAAGCAAATTAAACAATAGAAGTAAATTGGAAAGTTGTTTAAAATTGTATCCTCTAACTGAACCATGAAATAAATTTTTTGGGTTTCAAGTTCCTTTAAGTATTATAAAGCCAAAACTAAGTATTTCTGATTTTTGTATTCTGCTATTCTATCACAGGCTCTACTATTAATCATATTTTAAATCCCTTAACTGCTTAATAATTATAACCTTTCTGTTTGTTTTCACTTGTACAATTACTTTTCAGTTTCTCCAACCTCAACCTCGTCCAAATCATGGGTGGACAAGGTTCCCACTGTACGTCCGCTGACTGCACTTAACATTGCGCAAGGGAAGCCTTGTGTTGCTCCTCCCCCAACCCTCACATGATTGGTCTGTCAATCTTTAAGTTTTGGGTATTTTAATTCTGTCCCCTCTGAGGAGGTAGAGGGTAAGATGTTGGGGTTGGATGACCCCACAAGTTCTCCATAGCAGCTTCTGCTGCTTAATAATGAAGATCTCTTTGCAAAACAATTCTCTGCTTCAAAAATATTTTAAAGACTTTACAGCAGCCTTCCAACATAAATGTTTTGTTAATTATCTATTTGTATAGCTCGTCAGGGTTTTTCTTTGTAAGAAATGTATAGTTTTGCTTTTTTTCAAATAATATTTTGCTGGTTTTCGGAATCCTAACCAAGGCCCAAAGTTGTAGATGTATACTGATGTCTACAGACTCCAGCTTGCTCCTGTTTGTGTAAAGGGTCTTTTCATATACAGGGGAGGGGGGAGTGCCTGTCCTTCCTGGTTTCCCAGCCCCTTTCACTGGGTGTCCCAATCTAACCTCATCAGCACTGCTATTTTGGGAGCTTCTAAGTAAGTTTTTAAAAGGTTTTATACTGGATTTTTATATCAGTAGCTGTGCATATTATTCTTTATAGTTGTGTATATTCCATGCAGTTAAATGAAAATTGGTGTATACTGCCCCTTTAATTTCTCAAATTCCACATGATTATTCTACCATCATGCAAATAGGATAATGCAGTGTTAAAAATAAGTCTGTTATTTTTCTATACAGAGATTAGAGCCATGTGCTTATATAAAGTACTGACCTCTGCACTAACCATGGCCCTGACTGAGAAGTATTCTCAGTGGACTGTAAACAAAGCATAGGCGGCAATCAAAGTGGTATCTTTTGTAAACACATGAAACATATTTGATGCACTCCATTAACAATATTTTTATTAAGCATGTACAATATATATATATGACCACAAAAAGCGCACTCTCACTTCCAATGGCATATACCAGGGTGCAGGCAAAATTGTAATAATATCCAAAACAGGCACTCACTCTCTGGAGATTTCAAATGTGCTTTAATATGTACAAAAAATGATGTGACATTTCGGGGATCTCACTTTGTCTGATGAAGGGGTGAGATGCCCGAAACGTCACCACATTTTTTGTGCACATTAAAGCACATTTGAAAATCTCCAGAGAGTGAGTGCCTGTTTTGTATGTATGTATATATATTCATCCTTGTGCTTTTCTTATTTATGCCTCCCATTTGTTATATACAGTGAATTTCTATTTCACTGTAGTCCTAATGAAGATCAGCATGTGTTATTTGTATTTATATTGGGCATCTGCTACAACTATGGTGGATGTTAATTTATTACCTGTACTGCTCTTATGTTATCCACGTGCATGCTGTACATATAGTTTGCATAAACAGAAAGTTTGTAGTTATGGTTTGTAGTTATGGTTCATGCTTTACCTGCGAGATAGTAGAGATCAAATCCATTGCTGAAGTACAGAACAGAATTCTTGTTAATCATACAGTAATATGTCCCTTGGTCTTTGTCATCAAAATCATTTATTTCTAGCATGAAACCTGAACTCTTCTTAGCATCAAATTTCTGGAATTTAATATCAGCTAATGTTTTCCTGTTCGTGGGCGACAGAAACAGTATTGACTCTAGAGAAATGTCTTTTTTCTGTCTGAACCAGAATACTCCATGATCTGGTGAATCCCAGGATTCCAACCTGCAATCTATCTTCACCAAGCTGTGCCTCTGTGGGACACCTGGACCACTGGCTCTCAGCTGGTATGAACCTACAATGTATAAAACACAAGACATAACATTACTGACTGTTTTTAATGTAAAACACAGTCCCTACCCTATTATTAGTGATGAAGTAATCTTCATGCAATGTCAAGATCAGAGTCAAAGTAAAAAAAGTACATAGATGTTACTATAACTATACTATTATTAGTAAACATTAGGGGCCCGATCCGATAAAAATCGTCGCCCGCAAAAGCTGGCGATGCCAATATTTGCGCTGGTTTGGTATCCTATGTACGGCGTAACTTAGAAGTTACGCGCGTATATTTCTGGCGTCGCCCGTAGTTTTTTGGGCCATAGACAGGTATACCAAACCAGCGCAGTTTGGTATCCAATATACAGCGTAAGGACTTACGTGGCGAAAATGGAGAAATCTTACTCCATTTTCACCTCGCCACAAAAAGCAACCATAAGAAGCCTTACGCTGACTATTGGAGCCCCGTAACTCCCTAAACTACCTGCTAAATTAAACCTAACGCATGCGCAATGTCTATCTACCTGTCAACCGCAATCTGCTAAATAAAACCTAACACCTAACGCATGCGCAATGTCTATCTACCTGTCAACCGCAATCTGCTAAATAAAACCTAACACCTAACGCATGCGCAATGTCTATCTACCTGTTAACCGCGATCCCCCGCCGCAATCCCTAATAAAGTTATTAACCCCTAAACCGCCGCTCCCGGACCCCGCCGCCATCTACATAAACTAACCCCCTACTGTGAGCCCCTAAAATCGCCACCATCTAACTGATCTATCCCCTAATGTGAACCCCTAAAACCACCGCCATCTACCTTATCTATCCCCTAATGTGAACCCCTTACACCGCCGCCATCTACCTTATCTATCCCCTAATCTGACCCCTTACACCGCCGCCACCTAAAAATTATTAACCCCTAATCTAATCCCCCTATACCGCCGCCAGCTATATTAATATTATTAATCCCTAATCTAATATCTCTAAAGTAATAAGCTCTATTACCAGCCCTTAAAAGGGCCTTTTGCGGGGCTTTGCCCCAAAGTAAACAGCTCTTTTGCCCTATAACCTGCCCTCCCTACACCGCCGCCACCTATATTAATAGTATTAACCCCTAATGTAAGCCCCTTACACCGCCGCCATCTATATTAAAATTATTAACCCCTAATTTAATCTACCTACCCCGCCGCCAGCTATATTATCTATATTAACCCTAAGTATATTATAGTTAATATAGTTATTACATTATATATATTAACTATATTAACCCTAATTATATTAGGGTTAATATAGTTAATATAGTTACTATAGTATTTATATTAACTATATTAACTCTATCTAACCCTAACACCCCTAACTAAATTCTTATTAAATAAATCTAATTCATATTATAAACTAAAATATTCCTATTTAAATCTAAATACTTACCTATAAAATAAACCCTAAGATAGCTACAATATAATTAATAATTACATTGTAGCTATGTTAGGGTTTATATTTATTTTACAGGTAAATTGTTAATTATTTTAACTAGGTATAATAGCTATTAAATAGTTATTAACTATTTAATAGCTACCTAGTTAAAATAATTACCCAATTACCTGTAAAATAAATCCTAACCTAAGTTACAAATACACCTACACTATCAATAAATTAAATAAACTACAAATATCTAAACTAAAATACAATTAAATACACTAAACTAAATTACAAAAAAACAAACACTAAATTACAAAAAATAAAAAAAAGATTACAAGATTTTTAAGCTAATTACACCTATTCTAAGCCCCCTAATAAAATAATAAACCCCCAAAATAAAAAAAAATGCCCTACCCTATTCTAAATTAAACAAGTTCAAAGCTCTTTTACCTTACCAGCCCTTAAAAGGGCCTTTTGCGGGGCATGCCCCAAAGAAAACTGCTCTTTTGCCTGAAAAAAAAAACACAATACCACCCCCCAACATTACAACCCACCACCCACATACCCCTAATCTAACCCAAACCCCCCTCAAATAAACCTAACACTACCCCCTGAAGATCTCCCTACCTTGTCTTCACCCAACCGGGCCGAACTCCTCATCCGATCCGGGTGATGTCTTTATCCAAGCGGCAAAGAAGAAGTCTTCATCCCGGCGATGTCTTTATCCAAGCGGCAGCAAAGTCTTCTTCCATCCGGCAGCATCTTCCATCAAGCGGCATCTTCAATCTTCTTTCTTCGCTCCTCCGACGCGGAGCATCCATCCCGGCCGACGACTGAACGACGAATGAGGTACCTTTAAATGACGTCATCCAAGATGGCGTCCGTCGAATTCCGATTGGCTGATAGGATTCTATCAGCCAATCGGAATTAAGGTAGAAAAATCTGATTGGCTGATTGAATCAGCCAATCAGATTCAAGTTCAATTCTGATTGGCTGATAGGATTCTATCAGCCAATTGGAATTAGGGTAGAAAAATCTGATTGGCTGATTGAATCAGCCAATCAGATTCAAGTTCAATCCGATTGGCTGATTGGTTGATTGGAAGATGCTGCCGGATGGAAGAAGACTTTGCTGCCGCTTGGATAAAGACATCGCCGGGATGAAGACTTCTTCTTTGCCGCTTGGATAAAGACATCGCCGGGATGAAGAATTCTTCTTTGCAGCTTGGATAAAGACATCGCCCGGATCGGATGAGGAGTTCGGCCCGGTTGGGTGAAGACAAGGTAGGGAGATCTTCAGGGGGGTAGTGTTAGGTTTATTTAAGGGGGGTTTGGGTTAGATTAGGGGTATGTGGGTGGTGGGTTGTAATGTTGGGGGGTGGTATTGTGTTTTTTTTTCAGGCAAAAGAGCAGTTTTCATTGGGGCATGCCCCGCAAAAGGCCCTTTTAAGGGCTGGTAAGGTAAAAGAGCTTTGAACTTGTTTAATTTAGAATAGGGTAGGGCATTTTTTTATTTTGGGGGTTTATTATTTTATTAGGGGGCTTAGAATAGGTGTAATTAGCTTAAAAATCTTGTAATCTTTTTTTTATTTTTTGTAATTTAGTGATTGTTTGTTTTTGTAATTTAGTTTAGTGTATTTAATTGTATTTTAGTTTAGATATTTGTAGTTTATTTAATTTATTGATAGTGTAGGTGTATTTGTAACTTAGGTTAGGATTTATTTTACAGGTAAATTGGTAATTATTTTAACTAGGTAGCTATTAAATAGTTATTAACTATTTAATAGCTATTGTACCTAGTTAAAATAAATACCAAGTTACCTGTAAAATAAATATAAACCCTAAAATAGCTACAATGTAATTATTAATTACATAGTAGCTATCTTAGGGTTTATTTTATAGGTAAGTAATCAGATTTTAATAGAAATATTTTCATTAATAATATTAATATTAGATTTATTTTAATAAGAGTTTAGTTAGGGATGTTAGAGTTAGATAGGGTTATTATACTTAATATATATATTATATAATAACGATATTAACTATATTAACCCTAATATAATTAGGGTTAATATAGTTAATATATATAATATAATAATTATATTAACTATATTAACCCTAATATAATTAGGGTTTATATAGTTAATATAGCTGGCGGCGGTGTAGGGGGATTAGATTAGGGGTTAATACATTTATTATAGGTGGCAGCAGTGTAGGGGGATTTAGATTGTAGGCAAAAGAGCTGATTACTTTGTGACAAAGCCCCGCCAAAAGCCCTTTTAAGGGCTGGCAAAAGAGCAGTTTACTTTGGGGTAATGCCACGCAAAAAGCCCTTTTCAGGGCTATTTGTAGGGTTAGACTTAGGTTTAGTGGTAGGGATAGTTTAGTATTTTGGGGGTTAAATAATTTAATATAGATGGCGGCGGGGTAGGGGGATTAAATTAGGGGTTAATAATTTTAAAATAGATGGTGGCGGGGTAGGGGCTCACTTTAGGGGGTAGGTAAGGTAGATGGCGGCGGGGTAGGGGCTCACATTAGGGGGTTATAGATTTAATATAGCTGGCGGCGGGGTCCGGGAGCGGCGGTTTAGGGGTTAATAACTTTATTAGGTGGCGGCGGGGTACGGGAGCGGGGGTTTAGGGGTTAATAACTTTTTTTATTGTTAGGATAGTGAGGGGGGATAGCGGATAGAGGGTTAGACGTGTCTGGCTATGTTTAGGAGGCGTGTTAGACAGTGCGGGTGATTTCATACTTTAGTCAGGTTTTGTAGGCGCCGGCAGTTTCTAACGTGGCGCAAGTCACTGGCGACGCCAGAAATTTGTACTTACGCAGATTTCTGGACATCGCTGGTTTATCAGACTTACGGCATGTTAGCATCTGACGGCGCCGCATATTGGATAGCTCAAGTTGCGAGCTGAAACTGTGGGCGACGCGGGTTCCCTCGCTTGCGCCGCAAACTACGCCGTATATCGGATCGCGCCCTAGATCTTAAGATAGATTTTTATATTGCACATCCCTAAACATGATAAATAGTTTCTGTTTAATTTGCAATTGTTAAAAATATTTTTTCTTGCAGTGCGTAAGTCTATTGAATTTGAATCACTCTAATTTGTTATACATGAAGAAAACCAACATATGTATACATTTTTACTATAGTATTATTGTTATCACAGTTTATATTTAGCCAAAAAAATTTTTTATTTATGTTTACAACCAATTCCTGTACTTAATTCTAAATTTCCAATTTAAAAATAAATATATATATAGCCAGAGCCACTCCTTAAATCTAACAGGTTCAGCTACAAATTGACCCTCTACACTATGTATATAGAGATTCAAACATATATACAGTTTCTGATACTGTTTATAATGTTTGTGCACATTTAAATGTAAGACGGTCCTCCTCACTATGTATTATTATTATTATCGGTTATTTGTAGAGCGCCAACAGATTCTGCAGCGTATACACAGATTCACAAGCAAAATCAGAGTTCTTGATGATCCACAAATGATTAGGATTAGTGAGAATTGTGTTAGTGACAGATTATAACAATCTAAATTCTGGGAAGTAATTCCAACTGGCCCTTTGTACTATGGACATACTGAATCGGACACAAAGTGACGCTCTTCCCAAAGAGATTCCGATACACACAGAATTATATACACGCTGACTCACCTCACAATATATATATATATATATATATATATATATATATATATATATATATATGTATATGATCAGGACAACTGACCATTCTCAAAAATTCTAGACCGATAAGGATGCAGGATAATCCTCCTCCTATTGTCTATACAGGTTCATATACAGGCCGACCTTTATCACAGTGTATTTACAGAATGACGGTCTACACAAAATATTTACACACTTTGATACAATCTATTCATATACAGGCTGACCCGCCAAATGATGTATCTACAAATTTTGATAAAACTGACCCTTTTCACCCAACATACACATAGTCAAATGCAAACTGTACTATCATATAATAAGCTTAATGTCATAAATCTTTCTGGCCTGTTTGAAAATATCTAGAAGACTCATGGGTAATGCAAAGGCCCTCAAAGAAATGTAGAAATAATTGTTTTTACCTTGAAAGCTGTTTATCAATCTAACGTGATGCTGGATTTGAAGGAGAAACATCTACATTACAATATAATACTCAAAAATAAAAACGTTTTGCGGGATTTCTCTCCATGGCAGAAACTCATCAAAACTCATTAGCTTGGATAAAATCAAGCAAAAAATCTGTAATTTTTAGAATTAAATTGTAATGTTGTCTTTCTTCCATATTCTTCCATATTCTGCAAGGTAAGCCTTTCTAAAATTATGTTAGAGAAGCTGAAATTCCCCTTTATTGTATATATAAATTACAATGCAAACTCACCCACTTTACAGTAAATATACAGATTCAAAATCATTACAACTAGGGTTGCACCGATACCATTTTTTTATGACCGAGTACAAGTACCGATACTTGTTTTCAAATACTCGCCGATACCAATTACCAATACATTTTTTTTTTTTATGTCATGTGACAGTATACCATGCACAATACAGACTAATTATTTAAGTTTCCTTCTTTATAATTATAAAGGACTGTAATTCAAAAGACATTATGAAATAATAAAACAGTTTTATTTGTCACAAAGTTCACTGAACATATTTATAAATAAAAAATATGACAATAAAATATTAAATTTAAAGGGGTGATGCAATTGGGTTGTAGGGCTGTTATATAACATCAATTTGACATTTGTATGGAGGTTCGACTCTAAGTTGAACAGTCTTTCACTTTCCACACTACTGCATGGGGCAGAAAGATATTTTTGGCACATTTTAGCCAGAGCTTGAAATCTGTTTATTAACTGCCCAGTACTTTAGGGGTTTGTCTGAACGAGGAACAGTGATCTCTCCTACAATAATACAAATAACAGCAATTTGTATTGGCAGAACAGTAGTAAACAATTTTTGTTTAGTCTCCACTCCAGTTTAAAATGAAATGGGAACATGCAGTTTGAAAAAAACGCCACAAGATAGCATATGGGTAGGAAGTAGAGGTATCGGTTTAAGTATCGGTGCATTTGCACGAGTACAAGTACTCATGTAAATACTTGGTATCGGTACCGATACCGATAATAGTATCGGTATCGGTGCAACCCTAATTACAACCCACCTAGCAATGTATATAGAGATCCAGACTGAATAGAACACTCCTCAAAATGTACTCAACAATATATATAAAGACACAAAAATTAACTGGTCACTACTTACAATGCATATATAAATTAAAAAAAGAACTGGCCCCTACTCATAATGTATATACAGATAGAAAAACAAACTGACCCTACTCATAATGCATATAGAGATTAGAAAATAATTTACCCCTTCTTAGATAGGTATATACAGATTTAAAAAAAACAATGAACCCCTTCTCATGAAGTATATACAGATTCAGAAATAGACTGGCCCTACACATGATCTATCTATCTATCTATCTATCTATCTATCTATCTATCTATCTATCTGTATATCTATATCTATCTATCTGTCTATCTATATATATAAATATATATATATATATATATATATATATACAGTGCCTTTTTGCAACCAAAAATGTGCCGATACGCAAAAAAAAGGTGTTGATACTCATTGATTATTGATTAAAATATTTTGATCAGTAAATTTGATAAAAGCAAAGGAACAATGCTATTTACAATGTTTGATGTATTTTGCAGCCCCCTCTTGTGAAAACTAGAGTATATATATATATATATATATATATATATATATATATATATATATATATGCATACAAAGAGAGAAGCGCTCTACCAGGAACGAACAACAGCTCAGTGGCTTGTTCTATGGCGATTTACCACCCGGAAGCAGCCTCTTTTAGACCAGTGTGCTTTTCACAGAAGAAAACTTTCCTGAAGTATATCAGTCTGATCCCGCCAAGTAAGGTCAGTCCAGCCCCGAAATACCAGGCAATTCTCCTCTGAACAAGGAACATGACAACCCCAGACGATCGTTTCGGCCTCCTATGGGCCTCGTCAGTGAGGTGCAGCCACATTCCTCTAAGCACACTGGGCAAGGAGTCCACGTCTGGTTTCCCCCATCACCCATAGGGAGACTTCCCCAGGGTCATAATAATTTGCATACAAAGAGAGAAGCGCTCTACCAGGAACGAACAACAGCTCAGTGGCTTGTTCTATGGCGATTTACCACCCGGAAGCAGCCTCTTTTAGACCAGTGTGCTTTTCACAGAAGAAAACTTTCCTGAAGTATATCAGTCTGATCCCGCCAAGTAAGGTCAGTCCAGCCCCGAAATACCAGGCAATTCTCCTCTGAACAAGGAACATGACAACCCCAGACGATCGTTTCGGCCTCCTATGGGCCTCGTCAGTGAGGTGCAGCCACATTCCTCTAAGCACACTGGGCAAGGAGTCCACGTCTGGTTTCCCCCCATCACCCATAGGGAGACTTCCCCAGGGTCATAATAATTTGCATACAAAGAGAGAAGCGCTCTACCAGGAACGAACAACAGCTCAGTGGCTTGTTCTATGGCGATTTACCACCCGGAAGCAGCCTCTTTTAGACCAGTGTGCTTTTCACAGAAGAAAACTTTCCTGAAGTATATCAGTCTGATCCCGCCAAGTAAGGTCAGTCCAGCCCTGAAATACCAGGCAATTCTCCTCTGAACAAGGAACATGACAACCCCAGACGATCGTTTCGGCCTCCTATGGGCCTCGTCAGTGAGGTGCAGCCACATTCCTCTAAGCACACTGGGCAAGGAGTCCACGTCTGGTTTCCCCCATCACCCATAGGGAGACTTCCCCAGGGTCATAATAATTTGCATACAAAGAGAGAAGCGCTCTACCAGGAACGAACAACAGCTCAGTGGCTTGTTCTATGGCGATTTACCACCCGGAAGCAGCCTCTTTTAGACCAGTGTGCTTTTCACAGAAGAAAACTTTCCTGAAGTATATCAGTCTGATCCCGCCAAGTAAGGTCAGTCCAGCCCCAAAATACCAGGCAATTCTCCTCTGAACAAGGAACATGACAACCCCAGACGATCGTTTCGGCCTCCTATGGGCCTCGTCAGTGAGGTGCAGCCACATTCCTCTAAGCACACTGGGCAAGGAGTCCACGTCTGGTTTCCCCCATCACCCATAGGGAGACTTCCCCAGGGTCATAATAATTTGCATACAAAGAGAGAAGCGCTCTACCAGGAACGAACAACAGCTCAGTGGCTTGTTCTATGGCGATTTACCACCCGGAAGCAGCCTCTTTTAGACCAGTGTGCTTTTCACAGAAGAAAACTTTCCTGAAGTATATCAGTCTGATCCCGCCAAGTAAGGTCAGTCCAGCCCCGAAATACCAGGCAATTCTCCTCTGAACAAGGAACATGACAACCCCAGACGATCGTTTCGGCCTCCTATGGGCCTCGTCAGTGAGGTGCAGCCACATTCCTCTAAGCACACTGGGCAAGGAGTCCACGTCTGGTTTCCCCCATCACCCATAGGGAGACTTCCCCAGGGTCATAATAATTTGCATACAAAGAGAGAAGCGCTCTACCAGGAACGAACAACAGCTCAGTGGCTTGTTCTATGGCGATTTACCACCCGGAAGCAGCCTCTTTTAGACCAGTGTGCTTTTCACAGAAGAAAACTTTCCTGAAGTATATCAGTCTGATCCCGCCAAGTAAGGTCAGTCCAGCCCCGAAATACCAGGCAATTCTCCTCTGAACAAGGAACATGACAACCCCAGACGATCGTTTCGGCCTCCTATGGGCCTCGTCAGTGAGGTGCAGCCACATTCCTCTAAGCACACTGGGCAAGGAGTCCACGTCTGGTTTCCCCCATCACCCATAGGGAGACTTCCCCAGGGTCATAATAATTTGCATACAAAGAGAGAAGCGCTCTACCAGGAACGAACAACAGCTCAGTGGCTTGTTCTATGGCGATTTACCACCCGGAAGCAGCCTCTTTTAGACCAGTGTGCTTTTCACAGAAGAAAACTTTCCTGAAGTATATCAGTCTGATCCCGCCAAGTAAGGTCAGTCCAGCCCCGAAATACCAGGCAATTCTCCTCTGAACAAGGAACATGACAACCCCAGACGATCGTTTCGGCCTCCTATGGGCCTCGTCAGTGAGGTGCAGCCACATTCCTCTAAGCACACTGGGCAAGGAGTCCACGTCTGGTTTCCCCCATCACCCATAGGGAGACTTCCCCAGGGTCATAATAATTTGCATACAAAGAGAGAAGCGCTCTACCAGGAACGAACAACAGCTCAGTGGCTTGTTCTATGGCGATTTACCACCCGGAAGCAGCCTCTTTTAGACCAGTGTGCTTTTCACAGAAGAAAACTTTCCTGAAGTATATCAGTCTGATCCCGCCAAGTAAGGTCAGTCCAGCCCCGAAATACCAGGCAATTCTCCTCTGAACAAGGAACATGACAACCCCAGACGATCGTTTCGGCCTCCTATGGGCCTCGTCAGTGAGGTGCAGCCACATTCCTCTAAGCACACTGGGCAAGGAGTCCACGTCTGGTTTCCCCCATCACCCATAGGGAGACTTCCCCAGGGTCATAATAATTTGCATACAAAGAGAGAAGCGCTCTACCAGGAACGAACAACAGCTCAGTGGCTTGTTCTATGGCGATTTACCACCCGGAAGCAGCCTCTTTTAGACCAGTGTGCTTTTCACAGAAGAAAACTTTCCTGAAGTATATCAGTCTGATCCCGCCAAGTAAGGTCAGTCCAGCCCCGAAATACCAGGCAATTCTCCTCTGAACAAGGAACATGACAACCCCAGACGATCGTTTCGGCCTCCTATGGGCCTCGTCAGTGAGGTGCAGCCACATTCCTCTAAGCACACTGGGCAAGGAGTCCACGTCTGGTTTCCCCCATCACCCATAGGGAGACTTCCCCAGGGTCATAATAATTTGCATACAAAGAGAGAAGCGCTCTACCAGGAACGAACAACAGCTCAGTGGCTTGTTCTATGGCGATTTACCACCCGGAAGCAGCCTCTTTTAGACCAGTGTGCTTTTCACAGAAGAAAACTTTCCTGAAGTATATCAGTCTGATCCCGCCAAGTAAGGTCAGTCCAGCCCCGAAATACCAGGCAATTCTCCTCTGAACAAGGAACATGACAACCCCAGACGATCGTTTCGGCCTCCTATGGGCCTCGTCAGTGAGGTGCAGCCACATTCCTCTAAGCACACTGGGCAAGGAGTCCACGTCTGGTTTCCCCCATCACCCATAGGGAGACTTCCCCAGGGTCATAATAATTTGCATACAAAGAGAGAAGCGCTCTACCAGGAACGAACAACAGCTCAGTGGCTTGTTCTATGGCGATTTACCACCCGGAAGCAGCCTCTTTTAGACCAGTGTGCTTTTCACAGAAGAAAACTTTCCTGAAGTATATCAGTCTGATCCCGCCAAGTAAGGTCAGTCCAGCCCCGAAATACCAGGCAATTCTCCTCTGAACAAGGAACATGACAACCCCAGACGATCGTTTCGGCCTCCTATGGGCCTCGTCAGTGAGGTGCAGCCACATTCCTCTAAGCACACTGGGCAAGGAGTCCACGTCTGGTTTCCCCCATCACCCATAGGGAGACTTCCCCAGGGTCATAATAATTTGCATACAAAGAGAGAAGCGCTCTACCAGGAACGAACAACAGCTCAGTGGCTTGTTCTATGGCGATTTACCACCCGGAAGCAGCCTCTTTTAGACCAGTGTGCTTTTCACAGAAGAAAACTTTCCTGAAGTATATCAGTCTGATCCCGCCAAGTAAGGTCAGTCCAGCCCCGAAATACCAGGCAATTCTCCTCTGAACAAGGAACATGACAACCCCAGACGATCGTTTCGGCCTCCTATGGGCCTCGTCAGTGAGGTGCAGCCACATTCCTCTAAGCACACTGGGCAAGGAGTCCACGTCTGGTTTCCCCCATCACCCATAGGGAGACTTCCCCAGGGTCATAATAATTTGCATACAAAGAGAGAAGCGCTCTACCAGGAACGAACAACAGCTCAGTGGCTTGTTCTATGGCGATTTACCACCCGGAAGCAGCCTCTTTTAGACCAGTGTGCTTTTCACAGAAGAAAACTTTCCTGAAGTATATCAGTCTGATCCCGCCAAGTAAGGTCAGTCCAGCCCCGAAATACCAGGCAATTCTCCTCTGAACAAGGAACATGACAACCCCAGACGATCGTTTCGGCCTCCTATGGGCCTCGTCAGTGAGGTGCAGCCACATTCCTCTAAGCACACTGGGCAAGGAGTCCACGTCTGGTTTCCCCCATCACCCATAGGGAGACTTCCCCAGGGTCATAATAATTTGCATACAAAGAGAGAAGCGCTCTACCAGGAACGAACAACAGCTCAGTGGCTTGTTCTATGGCGATTTACCACCCGGAAGCAGCCTCTTTTAGACCAGTGTGCTTTTCACAGAAGAAAACTTTCCTGAAGTATATCAGTCTGATCCCGCCAAGTAAGGTCAGTCCAGCCCCGAAATACCAGGCAATTCTCCTCTGAACAAGGAACATGACAACCCCAGACGATCGTTTCGGCCTCCTATGGGCCTCGTCAGTGAGGTGCAGCCACATTCCTCTAAGCACACTGGGCAAGGAGTCCACGTCTGGTTTCCCCCATCACCCATAGGGAGACTTCCCCAGGGTCATAATAATTTGCATACAAAGAGAGAAGTGCTCTACCAGGAACGAACAACAGCTCAGTGGCTTGTTCTATGGCGATTTACCACCCGGAAGCAGCCTCTTTTAGACCAGTGTGCTTTTCACAGAAGAAAACTTTCCTGAAGTATATCAGTCTGGATCCCGCCAAGTAAGGTCAGTCCAGCCCCGAAATACCAAGCAATTCTCCTCTGAACAAGGAACATGACAACCCCAGACGATCGTTTCGGCCTCCTATGGGCCTCGTCAGTGAGGTGCAGCCACATTCCTCTAAGCACACTGGGGCAAGGAGTCCACGTCTGGTTTTCCCCCATCACCCATAGGGAGACTTCCCCAGGGTCATAATAATTTGCATACAAAGAGAGAAGGCGCTCTACCAGGGAACGAACAACAGCTCAGTGGCTTGTTCTATGGCGATTTACCACCCGGAAGCAGCCTCTTTTAGACCAGTGTGCTTTTTCACAGAAGAAAACTTTCCTGAAGTATATCAGTCTGATCCCGCCAAGTAAGGTCAGTCCAGCCCCGAAATACCAGGCAATTCTCCTCTGAACAAGGAACATGACAACCCCAGACGATCGTTTCGGCCTCCTATGGGCCTCGTCAGTGAGGTGCAGCCACATTCCTCTAAGCACACTGGGCAAGGAGTCCACGTCGGTTCCCCCATCACCCATAGGGAGACTTCCCCAGGGTCATAATAATTTGCATACAAAGAGAGAAGCGCTCTCCAGGAACGAACAACAGCTCAGTGGCTTGTTCTATGGCGATTTACCACCCGGAAGCAGCCCTCTTTTAGACCAGTGTGCTTTTCACAGAAGAAAACTTTCCTGAAGTATATCAGTCTGATCCCGCCAAGTAAGGTCAGTCCAGCCCCGAAATACCAGGCATTCTCCTCTGAACAAGGAGACATGACAACCCCAGACGATCGTTTCGGCCTCCTATGGCCTCGTCAGTGAGGGTGCAGCACATTCCTCTAAGCACACTGGCATGGAGGTCCACGTCTGGTTCCCCCATCACCCATAGGGAGACCGTCCCCAGGGTCATAATAATTTGCATACAAAGAGAGAAGCGCTCTACCAGGAACGAACAACAGCTCAGTGGCTTGTTCTATGGCGATTTACCACCCGGAAGCAGCCTCTTTTAGACCAGTGTGCTTTTTCACAGAAGAAAACTTTCCTGAAGTATATCAGTCTGATCCCGCCAAGTAAGGTCAGTCCAGCCCCGAAATACCAGGCAATTCTCCTCTGAACAAGGAACATGACATCCCCAGACGATCGTTTCGGCCTCCTATGGGCCTCGTCAGTGAGGTGCAGCCACATTCCTCTAAGCACACTGGGCAAGGAGTCCACGTCTGGTTTCCCCCATCACCCATAGGGAGACTTCCCCAGGGTCATAATAATTTGCATACAAAGAGAGAAGCGCTCTACCAGGAACGAACAACAGCTCAGTGGCTTGTTCTATGGCGATTTACCACCCGGAAGCAGCCTCTTTTAGACCAGTGTGCTTTTCACAGAAGAAAACTTTCCTGAAGTATATCAGTCTGATCCCGCCAAGTAAGGTCAGTCCAGCCCCGAAATACCAGGCAATTCTCCTCTGAACAAGGAACATGACAACCCCAGACGATCGTTTCGGCCTCCTATGGGCCTCGTCAGTGAGGTGCAGCCACATTCCTCTAAGCACACTGGGCAAGGAGTCCACGTCTGGTTTCCCCCATCACCCATAGGGAGACTTCCCCAGGGTCATAATAATTTGCATACAAAGAGAGAAGCGCTCTACCAGGAACGAACAACAGCTCAGTGGCTTGTTCTATGGCGATTTACCACCCGGAAGCAGCCTCTTTTAGACCAGTGTGCTTTTCACAGAAGAAAACTTTCCTGAAGTATATCAGTCTGATCCCGCCAAGTAAGGTCAGTCCAGCCCCGAAATACCAGGCAATTCTCCTCTGAACAAGGAACATGACAACCCCAGACGATCGTTTCGGCCTCCTATGGGCCTCGTCAGTGAGGTGCAGCCACATTCCTCTAAGCACACTGGGCAAGGAGTCCACGTCTGGTTTCCCCCATCACCCATAGGGAGACTTCCCCAGGGTCATAATAATTTGCATACAAAGAGAGAAGCGCTCTACCAGGAACGAACAACAGCTCAGTGGCTTGTTCTATGGCGATTTACCACCCGGAAGCAGCCTCTTTTAGACCAGTGTGCTTTTCACAGAAGAAAACTTTCCTGAAGTATATCAGTCTGATCCCGCCAAGTAAGGTCAGTCCAGCCCCGAAATACCAGGCAATTCTCCTCTGAACAAGGAACATGACAACCCCAGACGATCGTTTCGGCCTCCTATGGGCCTCGTCAGTGAGGTGCAGCCACATTCCTCTAAGCACACTGGGCAAGGAGTCCACGTCTGGTTTCCCCCATCACCCATAGGGAGACTTCCCCAGGGTCATAATAATTTGCATACAAAGAGAGAAGCGCTCTACCAGGAACGAACAACAGCTCAGTGGCTTGTTCTATGGCGATTTACCACCCGGAAGCAGCCTCTTTTAGACCAGTGTGCTTTTCACAGAAGAAAACTTTCCTGAAGTATATCAGTCTGATCCCGCCAAGTAAGGTCAGTCCAGCCCCGAAATACCAGGCAATTCTCCTCTGAACAAGGAACATGACAACCCCAGACGATCGTTTCGGCCTCCTATGGGCCTCGTCAGTGAGGTGCAGCCACATTCCTCTAAGCACACTGGGCAAGGAGTCCACGTCTGGTTTCCCCCCATCACCCATAGGGAGACTTCCCCAGGGTCATAATAATTTGCATACAAAGAGAGAAGTGCTCTACCAGGAACGAACAACAGCTCAGTGGCTTGTTCTATGGCGATTTACCACCCGGAAGCAGCCTCTTTTAGACCAGTGTGCTTTTCACAGAAGAAAACTTTCCTGAAGTATATCAGTCTGATCCCGCCAAGTAAGGTCAGTCCAGCCCCGAAATACCAGGCAATTCTCCTCTGAACAAGGAACATGACAACCCCAGACGATCGTTTCGGCCTCCTATGGGCCTCGTCAGTGAGGTGCAGCCACATTCCTCTAAGCACACTGGGCAAGGAGTCCACGTCTGGTTTCCCCCATCACCCATAGGGAGACTTCCCCAGGGTCATAATAATTTGCATACAAAGAGAGAAGCGCTCTACCAGGAACGAACAACAGCTCAGTGGCTTGTTCTATGGCGATTTACCACCCGGAAGCAGCCTCTTTTAGACCAGTGTGCTTTTCACAGAAGAAAACTTTCCTGAAGTATATCAGTCTGATCCCGCCAAGTAAGGTCAGTCCAGCCCCGAAATACCAGGCAATTCTCCTCTGAACAAGGAACATGACAACCCCAGACGATCGTTTCGGCCTCCTATGGGCCTCGTCAGTGAGGTGCAGCCACATTCCTCTAAGCACACTGGGCAAGGAGTCCACGTCTGGTTTCCCCCATCACCCATAGGGAGACTTCCCCAGGGTCATAATAATTTGCATACAAAGAGAGAAGCGCTCTACCAGGAACGAACAACAGCTCAGTGGCTTGTTCTATGGCGATTTACCACCCGGAAGCAGCCTCTTTTAGACCAGTGTGCTTTTCACAGAAGAAAACTTTCCTGAAGTATATCAGTCTGATCCCGCCAAGTAAGGTCAGTCCAGCCCCGAAATACCAGGCAATTCTCCTCTGAACAAGGAACATGACAACCCCAGACGATCGTTTCGGCCTCCTATGGGCCTCGTCAGTGAGGTGCAGCCACATTCCTCTAAGCACACTGGGCAAGGAGTCCACGTCTGGTTTCCCCCATCACCCATAGGGAGACTTCCCCAGGGTCATAATAATTTGCATACAAAGAGAGAAGCGCTCTACCAGGAACGAACAACAGCTCAGTGGCTTGTTCTATGGCGATTTACCACCCGGAAGCAGCCTCTTTTAGACCAGTGTGCTTTTCACAGAAGAAAACTTTCCTGAAGTATATCAGTCTGATCCCGCCAAGTAAGGTCAGTCCAGCCCCGAAATACCAGGCAATTCTCCTCTGAACAAGGAACATGACAACCCCAGACGATCGTTTCGGCCTCCTATGGGCCTCGTCAGTGAGGTGCAGCCACATTCCTCTAAGCACACTGGGCAAGGAGTCCACGTCTGGTTTCCCCCATCACCCATAGGGAGACTTCCCCAGGGTCATAATAATTTGCATACAAAGAGAGAAGCGCTCTACCAGGAACGAACAACAGCTCAGTGGCTTGTTCTATGGCGATTTACCACCCGGAAGCAGCCTCTTTTAGACCAGTGTGCTTTTCACAGAAGAAAACTTTCCTGAAGTATATCAGTCTGATCCCGCCAAGTAAGGTCAGTCCAGCCCCGAAATACCAGGCAATTCTCCTCTGAACAAGGAACATGACAACCCCAGACGATCGTTTCGGCCTCCTATGGGCCTCGTCAGTGAGGTGCAGCCACATTCCTCTAAGCACACTGGGCAAGGAGTCCACGTCTGGTTTCCCCCATCACCCATA